>NW_001865056.1:5302-37417 GCF_000002865.3 Monosiga brevicollis MX1
CGAACGATCAAGAAGCGTTTGAAATGTTTATGAATCAGGGTGGCTTTGACGTGGATGAGAACGGCGAACTTGTAGCGCTGGATGACGTCAACGTGGCTCTAGATGAAGCTGAACACGAACCTGCTATGCCTCGCGGTCTGCCCGCCGGTGCCGACGATGACGATGATGATGACGACGACGAGGACTTTGTGCCGGGTGATGTGCGTTCTCTGCCTTGCTGGCGATCGATTCGCTGTCAATCACTTGCTATGTCCATATCAATGGTCTGACCTTCGCGCTTCTCCTCTCTTAGATGCCAGCATCGGGTGGGGCGGCACCCGGCGGCTTTGGCAGCAGCGGGTTTGGTGATGATTTCGACCCACGTACTGCTGGCGTGAGCACCGATGCCCCTACTGGTACGTCCACGGCTGAACAAACTTCCGCCACTTGTACCCACTTCCCCCTTGGGGCACACCTGAATGTTTTTTGTTTGTTTGTGATGTGACGCTGATGGCACCTCTCTTTGTGGATCTGGCATGATTGCTTGTTGTTTATCCAGAACACGCCACTCTGTCCGAGGTGGCCGAGGCCATTTTTTCAGAGTTGGCCGATGCTGTGGACGAGGAAGATTGTGTGGGTGGCAACGACGTGCGGCCCATCCTCTTACGCTCGGGCCTGGAGATTTCCATGCTGGGATCCATCTGGATGATGGTGGATGAGGAGCGTCGGGGCAAGCTGGATCGGCAGCAGCTCATTCATGTCCTGGGACTCATAAGCCAGGCCCAGGAGGGCGCTGAGTTGGACGTTGGTACCGTGAAGGCCACCGACCGTGCACCGGCCCTGGATGACCAGTAGAAACGAGAATGTGGTTGGAAACTGGGGGAACATTGATCTCTTCCAGATCCCATTATTCTACGAGGCCTTGTGTATGCGTGTGTGTCTGATTGCCCTCGGAAAAGCTGGCTCGTGCTTCCGCTTTGTGTTTGTCAGCCATTCCTAGACTCGCTAGACAGAATAGTGTCGTGTCAGCTGCTTGGGCGTCCCTCATTTTGGTGTAGTTGTGCAGTAGGTTTACATTTGAGTGGAGTCCCCCGCGATTGTTTGCTTGCAACATCCGGTGCCCTTCCCCGCTCCCTTTTCCCTCCCCCGCACGCGTTCGTTCCCGGCAAAGGGATAGAATTGAGGCTTGCGTTGAAACAATTGTGTGCCATCTCATACCCATCCCATCCAAGCGGGTGCAAACCACTGCGCGCGCGTAAAGAGTGACTTCTTGAAGAAGAAGAAACGGACAAATCGCAAATGCGAAGTGAGTGACAATAAACTAATCGATCAGAGAAATGTCTGACAATTTGTGCACGCGGTGTGCACGCTTGTGTGCAACAGGTGTTTTCGATCAGTATTTCGCATCAACGTGAAGCGAGGTTTGAACCTTCTGGCACTTTTTTTTGCCTCTCAAAGGTACCGAACACCACCTGCTGCTTGGACAGAAAGGAAGAGTGAGAAAAAAAAAAAGTCGACGGCTTTGGCAGCGCTTCGGCGGCAGCCCTGCCAGGAAGCTCTTGGGTGAGGATTGACACTTATCTCTCTGCCTCATATCTGTGACAGGTCATCATGGCTCGTGGACCGAAGAAGCACTTGAAGCGCCTGGCCGCCCCCAAGCACTGGATGCTTGTGCGTAAAACCCTGTCTCCTTGCTAGTTCGGCTACCTGATGGCGGTGCAGCAGATGTGTGTGCGCCAGTCCAGATTCGCGCGACACATGTGTGGTCTTGGACTGGCGAGGCCATCTGCTACGTCTCTTCCGGTGCCTGCTGCCCTCCCCACAGGTTGCCATGGCCGTCATTGCACTCATGTCTTCTCTTGGTGCGCTCTCGGGCTCGTGGTCCCTTCAACCATGTCGATGCGGCTGGTGGCGGTGTGGTTTGGGATCTTTTAGGACAAGCTGACCGGTCGCTATGCTCCCCGCCCGTCGACTGGTCCTCACAAGCTCCGTGAGTGCCTTCCTCTGGTCATCTTCCTCCGCAACCGCCTCAAATACGCCCTGACGTACCACGAGGTCAAGATGATCCTGAAGCAGCGCAAGGTATGATGACGAGTTGGTGGCCCGAAATTTTCCGGGCTTTGGGACGTCGAGCCCTGTACCATGCTATTGCGCTAGAAATGTGTTGTAGCGTGAACACACGTCGATGAATTGTGCTTGCTTTTCTTATCCACGCCCCAGGACTCGTCCATGCTCACGTTACTTTGTTGCCTGCTGGTTGGTGATGCTTGATTTAGGTGTACGTTGATGGCAAGGCTCGCACCGACCTTACCTTCCCCACCGGTCTGATGGATGTCATCTCCATCCCCGACACCAACGAGCACTTCCGTCTCCTGTTCGACACTAAGGGTCGCTACACCGTCCACAAGATCCAGGATGACGAGGCCTCGGTACGTTGATTCTTTTCAATACGCCCAAAAAAAACGCTGCTCTCGTGGCGCGCAATGCTTGTCCTTTAGCTGCTGGTCATGTGTGTTGATCCTGACAATCTGGCGCGCATCTGTGTTGTTCGGCTTCTGTAGTTCAAGCTGTGCAAGGTCAAGCAGGCTGCCATTGGCCCCAACGCCGTCCCCTACGTTGTGACCCACGATGGCCGCACCATCCGCTACCCTGACCCTCACATCAAGGTCAACGACACCGTCAAGGTTGACCTCGACAGCGGTCGCATCACCGATTTCATCAAGTTCGACATTGGCGTCCTTGTGCTTTGCACTGGCGGCCGTAACATGGGCCGTGTTGGTACGCTCATGTCGCGTGACAAGATGATGGGTGCCACCGACGTCGTCCACGTCCGTGACTCCGCTGGTCAGCAGTTCACCACTCTGCTCAGCAACGTCTTTGCTGTCGGCTCTGGCAAGAAGCCTGCCATCTCGCTTCCCCGCGGCAAGGGTGTCCGTCTCACCATTGCCGAGGAGCGCGATCGCCGCCTCAAGGACAAGGCCAAGGCCGCCGCGTAAATTTGCTCCCTTTTTCTTTGCTGTTTATTTTCGCGACGACCCCCTTAGCCAAAACGCGCGAGGTTTTGAAGTGCTTTATCGAGCAGCAAATCCCCAAAATCGAGCCATCAAAAAACCTCAGACACTCCCTTGTTTCCTCGCTCTCCTTCAATCACGTCTGAGCTGAACGCGATGGTTCACCGGCCTTGAAAGCGCCTGCCACTTTGCTCACGCACATGTGACCTTCCACCCTCTTCCACTTGTCCTTTGCAGCTCCGATCTTATTGAGCGCAGGGTAGTTTGTCGTTCTATGACATTCTTCTTGTCGAGCTGAGATGGAAGCTGCTGGGTGCTTTGTTGGAACAAAGAGAAGAAGGAAAGACCTTTTCTCTCTCTCTCGAAAAACCTCTCAAACCTCTCTCAAACCTCTCTCCTCTCTTCTCTCTCTGAACTTTTTTCTGCTTTTTTTTTTGGTCGCAGGCGTTGTGGTGGTTGTGCAGAGGGAGGCGTTGCTGTACCTGCCTGCGTGGCGAGAGGAAGGTGGCTTGGTATTGGATGGGAGTAGCCTGGCCAAGGCGGGGCGGCGGCACCCAGCCGGCAAGGTTTTGAGTGCGCGTGCACACACGTTTTTATTATTATCCAGCAGGCTTGTTGTTTAGCCTCCTGACCTTCGCGTTGGTGGGCGTACAGTCGTGCCGTCCACGAGCACCATGTCTGGTCGCATCTTCCCCTGGTTCCATGGCAAGCTGAGCCGGGACGAGGTCGAGAGCCGCCTCAAGGCTGTCTGTGCGGGTCGTGACTATGATGATGTCGTCTACCTCGTCCGCGAAAAATCCGATTCCGATCGGGTAGGGTCCGCCCCTTTTCGCCCGCCCCCTTTGCCTTTGGTGCCTCACAAACCTAACAGCCTCCCCTTTGCTTGACCCTGGACATAGGACCTGGTCCTTTCCTGGATGAATGTCAAAACCCAGAGTGCAACTCACTTTGTGGTCAAAATGATGGGCGCGGGCAGGTGCGTGCTCCGCCCAGCCACCCCGGGTGCGGTTTGGTGTGCGTGCTGTGATTTGTCAACCCCCTCCTTTGCTGTCCCACAGCGACAAGATGTACGTTCTGGACGCACAGGTGGAAGGGCGTACCAGCTACTTTTCCGAGATCCAAGAGCTTTTGGACCACTTTCACGTTCGTTCGTCGCCGCTCGTCCGTCACCATGACTTCTGGCACCATGACTTCTTTTGTCTCTCAACTTTGAGAGTAAAAACGACCTCGAGTTTAAAAAAAAACCCCTCGATTCAAATAACACCCCCGTCTCACGTCTGACCGTGTCGCCAATCTTTTCGGCGGTACCGCGCACCCGTGATGCAGAAGGAAGATGGAGGTTTTCCTGGTGGACCTCTCAGCTTTGCCGTGCCTTCGCCAGCCCCTTGCCCCTTGCCCGAGCCCGAGGGCATCTCCATCCCTCCGCCGGAAACGGGTGGCCCCGCCCCCGACTTTGGCAATCTTCGTATCAACCCCAACAACTCACGTCGTGCTTCACAGCTCATGCAAGGTAGCTCCTCCAGCCCTGTGCCTGCCGCCGGTAGCCCCAATGCGCCGCCGCCCATTCCCACATCTCGTCGCCCACACGAAGCCGAAAGCTCCGATGCCCCCACCCCCGCACCCAAGAAGAAAGGCTGTATTCTGTTATGATGGAAATCCACCACCTGGAGACGAGGACAGGCGGTATTGCCCGAACCGTGCGAGTATCTCACCCCCAGCTGGAATGACACCCCGACCCTTCCACGCACGCGCAAAGCGCACACACCGTGGCTTCTTCATGGGTGGATCTTCTCCCTCACGCCCCCACGCCACCAAGTGGTATTTACCTCGCGTGCCTTTGTTCATGAGTCGACAAAAATATCCGTTGGCGCACGTTTGAGTTGCGGCAGCTCAACAATCTAGCACTGTAATTATGACTCTGATGAGTAAGCTTTTCTACACTAGACTGGCAAGCTCAAGGCCTTGCCTCGGCTTTGTGCCCAACGTGTCAAAGAAGAGCATCGATTTTGGTGTGATTCTAGCATATTATGACAAGAGTGTGAGCAGAGGCTTGAGACCGCCTAGAGTGCACGCTTTTGTCGGACAAAACAAACAGGAAAGAGGGGGCACGAAGAGGTGTGTAAAGGTCAGTCAAGCGATGGCATAGCACATCATCAAAAGAAACTGGTGGTCTCGCTGAAACCGTGGCACAGGGCTTGATCCATCGTACTCGGATCCAATGGTTGACCAGTGCATAGTACAAGAAAGAGGAAACACGGGCCCATTCAACAAATGACCACAGCCAATCCATCTTCCCCCAACCACAGACGCGAGCCAAAACTCAAAGGGAGGAGAATGCGAGCGAGACGGGTGACGGCTGGTGTCGCGGGGCAGACACAGCTCAAAGACCAAAGCAAACAAGAAGCAAATCCGAAGCTAAACCCCAAATGCAAGTAGCTGCCTCAATGCTGACCCTTGCGGCAAGCCCTTAAGTGACGGGACTTCACCACAAGGGGGGCAGGCTCTTGATCGACTGCTCCTTCTTCTGACGCCAAAAACCACCCTTGTACAGCCACTCGGCGCGCTCAGCCTCGCGAGAGAGTGCGGGAACACCCGAGGGGAGCTGCGCCGGCTTGGGGGCGGGGACACGACGATACTCGAAGAAACGAGGCTCGTGTTGTTTGCCCTCCGCCTCGAGCTCCTGTCGCCGCACCCGCTGCAGCTCTTCCACGCGCAGTTTCTCTGCTCGTACAAGTTTGGATGGAGCGCATACATGAGAAGGAAGTGAAAGATGCGAGCCCAACCAGACATGCACATGCACATGCACTAGACGCGGCGAGACAAAGGCAGCAGATGAGGACTCGTACCTTCGGCGGCAGCCTCTTCCTTGGCCTCTTCCCAAAGGCGCTGATCCGGGCGATTGCGCGAGTCGGTGGCCAGCAGCAAATCGCGTTGTCCATTGCCCTCGGGCGGCAGTTCATTCAGCTCCATGGCAAACTTTGTAAAGCCAAACTCGTGATCAATGGATTCTGTCGATGCGTGCCAAGTTGGGTGGGCGGTTGAGCAGAGGCGTGGGAATTGTTGGGCAGGCTTTGAAAATACATGAGAATACCTTGTTCAGGCACGGGATTGGTCCACAACTCCTCCTGGGTGTCATCGCGCACCAGCTGCACGAAAATTCATTTCAGCGCCAAGGGACCATGGTCCGCAAAGAAGAAGCGTAAGATAAAAACCAAGCGCACCAACCAAGCGACGGGGACCTGACCACCGCAGCCACCATGATGACCCACCTTTTCGTTCCATTTGCCGGAAAAGGTGGCAAACGGCTTTTTAGGGTTAGCCACGTCAATGACCGTGCCCTTGACGGCATACTTTTGACTCTTCTTGAAGCGCGAGTACTGGAAGAGCTCGACCTTGCACGTATCACCCGTGCGACAGTTGACGACACACATCCGGCCGTGGTGGTCGACCCACTTGTTGCCTTGAAAGCAGACCAGGACAACCAAGCGCAGGGGAAGGATGAGGCCACAGGCCATACCAGACATGGGGGGGGGGGGGGGGGGGATGGAGAGGGCAGCCTGGTGAGGCAGCCCAGCCAGACCAGCCACCCAGCTCGAGTCGAGGAGCCCTGCATCTGCAAAGCAACAACATACCGGAAACAATGTCTTCCACGTGTGTCACCACTTTTTGCCACTCGTAGGTCTGAACACCGGGCATGATGGGTGGGTGAGTAAAATAGCAAAGCAAAGTGCGTGGCTGGCAAGGAAATCCCATTCATGGATATGTGCTCAGGGGATGGGGTTCATCAATCTCGGAAGTCGGGAGCGGATCGGGGCCGTCAGCGACGCACCTCATCGTACGCGGGAAAAGAGACACGAATAAAGCCCTGGGGAGTAACCTTGAGGCTGGAGGGACGGAGAGAGGACTTGACACCCGCCTCTTGATAAAAGGTCCAGAGGGAGGATTCGGCCACGCACACGCTAATGGGCGGGTGATGGCTAACTTGCTCCGCAAAAAAGCGAAAGCCGCGCTCGGGCCGGACTTCGTCAAAAGTCTCGCCAAGAATGGGATTGAAAGGTTTACGCCCGGAGCGAAAATGAGAGCTGCCGTACGAGGCAACGGCAAAAGCGCCCACCCACATGAGGCGCTCGCGAGGATCGGCAGCAGCCGCAGCATTGTCGAGGAGGTGGCTGTGCTCAAGCTCTTCGCAGAGGCGCTGCAGAGCGCTGAGGGGCTCGTTGAAGGTGACGGGCATGGCAATGTGGGAGAGTTTCTTGCCAATGTTCTTCTTCAAAACCCCCCAGAGGGAGTTGCTCTGCAGTGCATGGTCGTGCTTGACCGAGAGGTGGCTACGGCGCTCGTAATCGTTATCGGCAGCCCAGCGCAGGCTCTCGCCAACCGGCTCGTCCTCGGCCAGATCCAAGGCCCCCGCTTTGGCCTCGATACCGATTGACTCGTCCAGCTCGTCATCCTGTTCATCGTCCAACACGGCCACCTATCGGATTGACGCGGCCACTTTCAGTCAGTCTGCAGGCAGGTTGGCCAGTACGCGCAGGCTCAAAGAGCTCAACGGGGGTCGAGGAACGAGGCACCGTACGTCCGTGCTGGCCGCCAACACCTTGCTTTCCGCCATTGAATCCGGTGAGTATTGGGACACAAGGCTTGTGGGAGGTTGCAACTTTGAGGCTTGCGGTGGCACCAAAGATCAAGAAAAAAAAACACTCGCTGAGGCCTGGCCTAAAACAAAGATCGCACTCTTTGGACCTAGAGCTGCTGCGACAGACACACGACACACACCAAAAGTGAGACTTGCGCCTTCATGAGCAGAGCATACCAAGAGACAGCACCAGACACGGCACAAGATAACACAGGCGGAGGGCGGGGGGCGGGCAGCCACAAGCTCGGGTGCCTCGCCATGATTTCTGCCGTATCACGACTTCCGCCCCCCGTTCCGCCCTTGCTCTCCTGTATTCTCCAAGACTGCCCACCCCTGTCTAGCTCTCTCGTTAACTGAACCCAGCACGAGCCAAGCACACACACCACCACTGCCACTGCCACTGCCACCAGTCCCACTGCCTGGCTGTCCACTGAACCCCGACTGCCCTTTCACACACACACACACACGGAACGTGGAGGCGTTACCCGCACACACACACACACACACCAGCAGATTCAGTAAACTGCGATATCTGCCCAACTTTCTTCATAAAGTCAAACCAATTTGCTTAACATATCTGCATAAAGTGTAACTGAAGTAACAAAAACTCATTGGAAAGCGCTCTGCCAAGGGAGACATTCTTTTTGTTGATGTTGTTGTTGGAGACGACCGTGCTACCAAGTGTCAGTGGTTCTTGATCATGCTGACATTTCGACGGCTGCTGCTACCAGATGCCAGTAAACAACCGGGAATTGTCAGCAGGCGTGAGCTTGCATCAAATCTGACTGGTAAAGACTTGCAATGAGTGAGTTCGTGTTCAAGGGTGTGGGGATGCAATACCGCGAGTATGACACAGCCTGCACACATGTGTGGCTGCTACTACAACGATACCATTCAACCCACGCACCTGCGTATACCAAACCCTGTTTGCACGTGTGGTGGCAACATCCTGCAAGTGTGCGCACATGTCGAGTCTTAAGCAAACCATTTGTGTGAATTTTCTTTTTTTTTTTCTGGAGCTGCTGTGTGTGTGTGTGCGCGCGCTTCGAGTTGAGCTCGGCAGGATTTGATCGCAGCGGGCTGACGGCATCGCTGCTGTTGCGGGACTTGGGCACACGTCGCTGATTGACTTTGACTACTCCTTCTTTTGACAAGAGGGGGAGAGCTGCCAAGTTTAAGGTTGGTCAGCGGTGCGGCAGAGGGTTGGATGGTCAGCCAGTGCGCTTGACTGTCGGGTGTGTGCATCTGTGAAAGCTGGGACCGTGTCCAGTCGCCTTCTGGAGGAAGGGCTGGTCGTGCAGGCATGGTCGGTGTTGGGGCGAAGCTCCGACGGCGCATCGGTGCAGCTGGGTTCGTGTTGCAAAGGCACTCCCCCCATCTCATTGGCTGACATTTGGTCGTAGGAACCAGACAGTACGCAACCGCGCACAATGGCGGGTCCCTCGGATCGGGTGCCGCTGCTGGCCGGTCACGACTATCCCTCGTATTTTTACCGCCGTCTGTTTGCCGGCTTTTCCGTGCTCGTGGGCGTTGCCGGCGCGGCCGCCTTTCTTCTCCAGTTTGGCCACCGCTGGCAGGTCCGAGCTCCTCCGCCTTTGAGTGTTCAAACTCCCCACTCGCTCCACCCCCCCCCCAGCCCTGGATGGGTCATTCAATCCCTGATGCCTCCATTCTGCACGCTGCTCGCCTTTCCAGGTTGCCGTGCTGGCCCTCATGCAGGGTGCTGTAGCTCTCATCAACTACATTGGTTTGTTGTGCCTGCCCTCGAACCGTGGCAACTTTGTTCCCTTGTCAAAGGCACAGCAGGCGCGCTCACTTCAGCAACGCTCGACTTGTCGGCTCGGTTCGTCCACAGAGGCGCACTACCGTAGCAAGTGCTTTCGTGACAACAAACTGCCCAACAACCATGCCATCGGCATGCGCAGCGTTGGTGCGTTTGGGTGCTTTTCGTAATCATAGTTGCCCCCGGGCCACCCGCGCTACTGGTGGCCTTGATCCGACCCGCGGTCCGGATTCTCTTCCTCATCTTGCCTTGTTGGCCCCGTGCTTGGCCCTCCACGTTTTTGTCATCCCCTCGTTTGTCTACCCACAGGTGCTTTTGCGACGACGGTGGCGCTGCTGGTGGTGCTGACCTATCTCACTCTTGCCATCCAGCGCAAGGACCAGCTGACGGGCGAGAGCTACTGGATCAACGCGATCTGGGGCTTCCTCCTCGGCAAATGGGGCATTGTCACCTTTGCCTTTGGCGAGCACATCTCCACATATGATGCAGAACTGGTGCGACCCAAGGCTAGCTGGCCCGACCTCTCTCCGCTGCACGTGCTGGTTGTCTTGCTGAATTGTTTTTTCGCCCGGACGTTGTTGTTGCTGCGTCGCTGCCTCACTCATGCGTCCAGTACCATTTGCAGCAAACGGACCCGCTTCACGTCAGTGTACAGGAGAATCGGGAAGATTTCGGCACTACGCACATTTACTCGGGCCTCGAGGTCTAAGCGTGCTCTTCCCTCCAACGCTTGGGGACTTGATAATCTCCGTAATCTGCAGCGCCATCCGCTTGTTACCTTGTCGAGCGTTCTTGTTTAATTGTTTGCGGGGCGAGGCTTGACTGTTTATGCCCTTTCAACCTCTGTGATTACACCATGTCGATTTGCGGTCTTGCTTGACCTTGTTTCCCGTTGGTGTCATGGCCAGACCGCCATCTGTACGCTCTCTGCCTTGCCCTTCCCCACTCTTCCCGCCTTAAGACGCGGCCCTTAGTCCGTGGCCATGACCATTGTAATTCAACCCATATCTCCCCATCTCCCTCCCTCTCCCCGTCTCATCCGATGCCAACAGGACCCTCCGACAAACAACAGAAACGAGCGCGCGCGTGTGAACGTTCTCTCTCTCTCTCTCTCTCTCTCTCTCTCTCTCTCTCTCTCTCTCTCTCTCTCTCTCTCTCTCTCTCTCTCTCTCTCTCTCTCAAACTCTCTCTCTCTCTCAAACTCTCTCTCTCAAACTCTCTCTCAAACTCTCTTTCTCTCTCTTTCTCTCTCTTTCTCTCTCTCTCTCTCTCTCTCTCTCTCTCTCTCTCTCTCTTTCACTTTTGCTGACAATTATTTCACAATTGGTCAAAAGCAACTGTCAACGTGTCACGCGAGATCCAGAATGTGATCACGTTTCATCTCTGATCCAAATTCATCGTGACAGTGTGTCTCTGAATGGGTCGTCCATGCCATACTTCCTCTCTGAAATCGTATGGCATGCTTCACTATTTTGAACACCTGTCCGGTTCGTCTCTCTGGAACAAACGTTGGTTTATACTCCTTTCTCTCAAAATTCGGTCAAGGCTCAACCAATCTCTCGCTACATCACATTTTGTCCCCTCGTGCTCTGCCGTCGCTGCCGTCGCTCGCTGCCGTCGCGTTTGCCATCTAGGTCAGTTACAATGCGCTCCGCTGCGACCAATTTGCGTCAAAACATGCGCTCTGGCTGAAAGTTTCCAGGCTGTCATCTTGTCTGGTTCAACGGCCACCCTCATCTTGTTTGTTGCTTGTGCGCTTTGCATCTCGTGCCAGAATACTCGAAACAGCGTCAAGGTCGGTTTGAGCCCCCCCCGGCTGGCGCCAAGCTCGCTACTTCTCTGAGCTTGTGTTGCTTGGCCACATCGTTACTGATTCACATCATCGCGTTACGGTGCTCATCCGCACCTGCTTTGCTCAACGGCCCCGGCTAGATGACCGCTCCAGACTTGGATGTCCTCAAGTGGTCTGCCATCACCATCTGGGTGGGCCACTTCATCCTCGACTATGTCTTCCATCGCATCCCCGCCACAAAGGCCAAGTCTGGCATTATGGCCTTTGAGGTCATTGCTGGTAAGCAGGCTTGATCCCCAGCCCATGCGCATTTATTTCTCTGCGCCCCCCAGCCTCTGCTCGCTGCCCTTACCGCCAATCACGGTGCGTCAACGTGCCTCACAGGGCTCTCCGTGGCCTACCTCTCCTGGCACGGCTTCATCGGCGAATACTTTGCTGCGGATGAAACCGTTGAAGACAAGGTTCGCTCGTTCTCTGGCCCAGGACACCCGATACTTCTTCCTGATATCACACTGCGAGACTGACTTAATCCGTGGTCGTGCTTGTTGGTCATGACTCACGCTCACTGTCGGGCTGGACAATGCACAATTGCCCTTTTCCGTTTTCGCCTAGGTGTATGGCTTTTTGCCCCGGGCTCAGCACATGGCTGAGGTAAGCCGCACAGCTCGCCCTTGTGTGCCATTGCGAAAGAGAATTGGCACACTCACACAAGAATGACGCATCCGCCCGTCGCAGGTGATGATCATGTATCAGCTTTATGATCTCCTGGTCATGTTCATCTATCCCTCCCTTTTCACCATGCCCATGCTGATTCACCATGTGCTTGCTGGTACCCTTGCCCTACTCGGCTCCTTTGGCTACATGCACGGTTCGAACTGCCTTCCTACCTTGTGGTTTTCCTGCCTCAGTGCCATCAATCTCCATACGAGCGTTGACTCTATCTGGTAACCTAATGATCCTTTTTCTCGTCTTTGGCACAGGCTTTTGCTTCTTCTTCTTTGGTGTGATCGAGTGCACCAACGTCCCGCTCACGGCAATCGACATTTTCAAGCAATTTCCCCAGCTCATCAAAGCCTATCCCTCGCAATACACGACCCTGCGCTTTGCCTTTGCCCTGAGCTTCATCGTGTTTCGCCTTATTATGTGGCCGACTTTTTGCTTCCAATTCTGGCAAGCGCTGTTCGCCACTTACAGTGACGGTTCCATCGCCGCAGGGCGCGCCTTTGGCAACCCCTACATTGAGGTATCGCCCGCACTCGCCCATGCCAGGTGCTCTCATGGCCACCGACCCGTGCCCGTTTTCTTTGCCTAATGCAACGTGCCGCCCATGCCCTTGACACTTTAGACCTTTGCTGCTGTAACATTCTTCCTCGCCAACCTCGCGCTTACCCTCCTTCAGCTCCTGTGGGGCCAGACCATCATCCGTGGCGTTCTCAAGCAAGTGGGTATCATCAAGCCCAAGCCCAAGACCAGCAAGCCCGCCAAGAGCGAGTAACTCGCTTTCTCTTTTTCTCTCCCCCTCTCCCTCAAACTTTCAAACTCTTGGCCATGCCCTAAAGTTGGCCGGCTACGCTTCGGAAGCCCTTCCTGTCTTTCGTTGCTGTCGGTGGTTTTCGTCTGTTGTCGCGTTTTTATTGATTTTTTTTTTTTTTCCTTTTCTTTTTTTCCAACTCCCTTGCTCCTTGGTTGTTAATTTGTGATTGTTACTCCAAAGTGAGTTGCAACTTTGGCTTTGCCCAATTTTGCTTCCTCTGATCTTGATACCTTAGAACATCCTTCGGGCTGCCTTGATCGTTCCCTGCGTTTTGGCAAGAGTGCCCACTTGCTCGATCGGCATACGCTGGCAATTGCATCATGGTTAGCCCTGAACCTTCGATTCTGTGCCGGTCTGGATATCTACCTTTCACAGAGCAAAGCAAAGCAGTGGTTGCTGCGTGTCGGCCTCCTTTGGATCTACTGCAAGATGGCCACGGCCGTGGCATAGGGACCGAGTGTCACCTGATTCTCATCGGACACATCCAGCTTGCGAGGCGGGCCATCTCCAGATATCTCATCGACCACGCGCACACTTGTCATGGTCTCGGCTGAATGTGAACAAGCGCCTGTGATGAGTGCACAGAGCAGCCCGAGCATTTCGTACAACTTTTGGGGCACATCATACCTGCAAGCTCTACGGAGACAGTACCAGGGGTCTTATTCACCATCAACACCTGTCACACACACGCGCGTGCGCGCATGAGACTCTCGGCACCCAGCACGCCACTAGAAATGGGCCTCTCGTACCTTCTTGGTGCCGTCTACCGTGAGGTATGCTTGCGCAAAGGCTGGGGTGTTGTCAGAGTCTGAGGGACGCGCCACACCTGGGCCCTGCGAGCACGTGGCCTGGATGACCAGATCCTTGTAGGTCTATCAAACAGGCCCAACATGGTTGATGACATGCACGAGCATTTTTCGCCGGCGCTGTTGCACCGTCATTGATGCAGTCAACCTACCCCATAACATGGATCCCCAAAGGTGGCGTCGGACACAATTGTGCATTCACGCTGCCCAACGCACGCCTTTTGGACATAGCTCGTCACATTGGAGGCATCACAGGTGCTACCAGCCCCTCGCACCCAATGAAGAGCAACATAAAAAAATTATCAGACATCGCGATGGTACTGCCGAGGATTGAAGCCAGCCAGTCGCAAAGCGGTACGCAATCGGGCCAAACGTTTCAAAGGGAGGATGCACTCACCCATGTTGATAATTACCGCACGAGCCCGTTGGGGTGCCAAAAGCAGCAAACTGAACATCAGCAATCACAGCACCCTCGGCCAAACAAGCGAGGCTCAGGTTGCCGTATCCCAAGACACCTCGCACCTAACCGGATCCGTCAGGGTGGCCAAAGGGCTTCAGACATAAGATAAAGTCAACCACTACTCCAAACATCAGATGGGACAGACGTACGCGCCCACAAAGAAGGTTGGAGGTGTTGGCGGTTTGAATTGGCGAGGTGTACAAGAGCTGGTCTCCTGCTCCAAACTGTAGGCAAAACAAGGAGTATCCACCGGCGCGCATGTAATACATGAACTGCAAAAATCAAATTGCCAGATCGTCAAATGAATGAAAGCCGAGCCCCACCTCTTCCAGAAACATTTTGAGAACCCAATAGCGAGGATTGCCTGCCCGGTTGCATGTGACATGCGGAGCGTTAGATATGGCTTTGGGAACACGCCTCTACCAAAACACCCCAACGCCAATAAATTTCCAGCTACCTTGACCAGACGTCCAATTGACGAGCGTGACTGAGGGGTATTGGGGGTCAGGGATATCCCACTCTGGAATGGGCGGACTGCCTGCCAACTGACTTGCTCCCAGGACCTGGGACGAGAGAGGGCATGATCAATTCGAAATCAACACATGGGTAAGATGCATCAAGCGCCTACTCAAGAAACCCATGAGCAAATTATGTGCCAGCAACGGGATGACGCACTTACGTTGACACCCAGTTTTGTCATGTGAGGAACCAGGTAGGCGTACATGGCACCAGCCGCGACAAAATATATTTGCGGTGGGATGGCAGCGGTTGGATCGTTGTCATTGGGCAGAATGACCCCCATCTCATTACAGCTGAGCGCGGTCATCGGGTTGAGTTGGTCGCGCGCCGCAGCAATCTGCACCACCTCTTGCAAAAAGCCGTCGGCGTCCCTAAGAGCATACAAAACAAAAATACACGCTTGAGGCCTCGAATGACCAAAATCGTTGAAATCGTCGTATACGCCAGCCAACTACAGGAAAAGAGTTGTCCACCGAACATACGAGAAGAACTGTTGATAGGCGTTTGGATCGGTGCGATTGGCGGAAGAAGCGTAAAAGTGAAAGGACACGAGGTCGATGGGCGTGTCCGGGGCGTGGTTGGAGGCGTTGAGGAAGGGCTGAATCCACTCCATGGAGCGGTCTTGCAACGCCAGGCCCACAAACTTGATGCGGTGTTCTGGATCGACTTTAGCCCGGATCCCATTGACAATGGCATCGTACTAGCGAGATGGTTTGAAAGAGCAAGAGATGAGTACTGCGTTATGCGGGTCACGCAACAGAGCATGGATGTCATTTGGCGCAGGGATTGATTCAAGCACGACATTGGAACGTTCAGACCTGAGCAATGTAGTCAAAGACGGTCGTCAAACCATGACAGTTTTCAGGCTCGTTGAACACCTGTTGGCGCAATGCCGTGGTGCATGAAACGGAGCATCCTCTTTGCGCGACTTGATATCCACATGTGGAGATGAGCGTGCCATTCCAGGCATACCTCCCAGTGAGTCAAATTGTAGCGAGGGCCGCCACCGATGACTTTGCCGTACTCATCGATCATTTCACCTGAGCAAGCGCGGGGCACTCGTCAGTATGTGATATTGTACGCAAATTACAACCCAAGCACGAGTACCCATACCCGTGATCAGCCACGAAACAAGACGAACGTAGTAATCAACAAGCTGCACACGCGGAATGCGACATGGACCAGATGAATGGGCATGGCCGGAAAAAAAAAAAAAAAACACCGACACCGACACCGACACCGATTTTGCGCGGGAAACTGTGAGAGCGAGACGCACAAGCTTGGTTGTGTTGGGCGTTGGATTGCCTCGAGCATAGCCAAAATCGACCGTATTGGGATCCTCGGGATAAGACCAATCATCAGTGTCATACTACCACGAGACGAACAGTTGACGATGTGAATGGGAGCGAATGAATGAAAGGCTGAAGCCGCTGGTCGGCAAGCGAGCGCGAGGCATAGGGCATCGAGGAACAAACCATCCAAGTTGGTTTTGTGCTGAAGGTGGCGAGCACACGCTTGCCACGGGCATAGGTGGCGTTCATGAAAGGCTCGAACATGTCCATCAAGTTTGTAAAGTCCCAGCTGGTCGTGCGAGTGGTCGCATTGGGCGGGTCGAGCTCCGCCACGCTCAGCTTGGGGTAGGGATACCAGGCCGCTACAACAGCATCAATCCCCACCCATCCCATTGGTACGACACAAGCCGAGGTCAGCTGATCGTGCTGGATCAGGCAGATGTGGGGCCAGACATAAGGCGGTCGCATGGGCTGGGATTACCATAGCGCACGAGATCTGCCTCAAGGGCGGCCAGGCTTTGGAAAAAAGCCGAGGCCACGGGTGATGTCTTGGTGTTGAGAAGCGGATTGGTGACCACCTGCAACCACGCGCGTGATTGAGCAAAAGGCCTGCCCAGCCGCCGAGGGCAAGAAACTTGGCCAGTTCCGCACGATACCTGCAGCGTGGTGATGGTGTTGGAAACGACCTCTGTCCGTGTCCAATCCACTTCAAACACGGTAACCACCTCACCAGCCCGTGCCACCTGCACCCCTCCACACAGCAGCGCTGTCGCCACCACAACCAACCACAAACCAGCCCGCGATCGCAATCGCGATCGCGATGCCATCCTCCGCACCCCGCCTCGATCCCCTGCCATCGTGCTCCACTGAAGAAGAAGAAGATGAAAACATAAACATGCTGACATTTTGTTTTTGTTGTTCTTGCTTTTTTCTTTGATCTGCTTGTGTCACTCCGTGTGTGTCTGTGTGTCGCTGTGTGTGTCTGTGTCGCCGTGTGTCTGTGTCGCTGTGTCGCTGTGGCGTTGTGGCGTTGTGTCGCTGTAGCCACATGAAACAGCCTGTGCGTGTGTGGCCTCTCAGCCCCAATGGCTCCCACCCCCTTTTCTTTCTCGACCCCTTCTGCTGCCGGCAGCTGTGACGGCCCACACAACATGTTCGATTCAAAGCATGCGGCAACTTGCAAGAGGAGAAACTGTTTTGATGCTGGATTGATACGCAAGACAGTCGACGCATCACATGATGTGCGCGGTGATCCCTCGGGGAGACACTTGGGACAGAAGAGGACTAAAAGAAAGAGCAACTCAAGCGGTGATACTCGCACATCCGGGGCACACACGCACCCAACAAACATGTGACTCCCAAATGAGAGAAAACGATTCATATCGATATAGGGACATTAAACCGAGTCAGTGGCAAAGGCCCCGGTGGACTTGGCAGGAAACTGAGTCTCGGTCGGCTTGGCATCAACATCGTGGTGAGCCGAATGCTTCAAGGTGTAGGCGTAATCGTAGGCGGGATGGCCATGCTCCTTGTGGTCCAGGCCAGCCATTTCGGTCTCTTCGTCAACGCGCAGCATGTCGAGCTTGTCAATAACGTAGAACATGACAAGGCTGGTTCCGGTGGCCCAGACAAAGATGACGATGGAACCAGCCAGGTTCCAGCCCAGGCGGCGCCAGGCATCGGCGTCGCTACCATCATAGAAGATGCCAGTGCGATGGGCGAAGAGGGGCTGGGCGGCGAGACCCCACCAGCCAGCGCCGAGATGCACGGGAACGGCGTCGAGGGCGTCATCAATGCCAAAGCGCACGAGGGCCACGGACCAGGCAAGGTAGACAAAGCCGGCCACGACACCAATGATGAGTGCGGCCCACGGCATGACCGAGCCGGCACCGGCACAGATGGCAACCATGCCCGCAATGATGCCGTTGGCGGTGATGGAGAGGCTGATGTGACCGGTGCGGAACTTGCCCACGAGGCCAGTGATGAGACCACCACCGGCAGCAGCCATGATGGTGTTGGTGGCGGCAAGGCCAGCAACGGCACCGGTGGCACCAGTGGGATCCACGATACCCAGGGTGGAGCCAGCATTAAAGGCGAAGAAGCCGAAAATGAGAATGAAGGTACCGAGGGCCACGAGCGGTGCCGAGTGAGGATAGAGATCGATGAGCTGGCCGTCGGCGCCCTTGCGACGAAGGCGGGGGCCGAGCATGGCCGCGCAGACAAGGGCGCAGGCACCACCAGTCATGTGGACGACACCAGAGCCGGCAAAGTCCGTGTAGCCATTGCCATCGCGACCAATCGTCAACCACGGGTTGCCAGACCAGGTCCAGTACACCACCACGGGGTAGATGAAGCCGGTAATGACGAGCGAATAGATAAAGTAGGCGGTGATGGAGACGCGCTCGGCAGCGGCACCACTCACAATGGTGGTGGCAGTAGCGGCAAAGGTGAATTGGAAGAAAAAGCCGGCATACTCGCAGATATCCACGTCGTGAAGCGCAAAACCCACGCCTTCGTCGCCGCCAATGAAATCGTTGCCGCCAAAACCGCCATAGGAGAAGGCAAAGCCGACAAAGAAGTAGATCCAGGCTCCGACGATAAAATCGTAAAAGTTTTTGACCAAAATGTTGGTTGTGTCTGTCGCGTTTCAGGGTGAGACGACAACGCGCGCGCGCGCGTGAGTGATGTGATGCCAGCAGAGATGGTTGGGCATGGCGAAGCGCTGCCGGGCTCGTGGGACCAAATCGACATACTCTTCTCATGGACGGTACCCGCCTCCAGCATGGCAAAGCCTGTGACGGTTTCAGTTTGGAAGTTTGGAATGATTCAAGGCGGAGGGGGCAAGATACCAAAGCGCGGTGGACGCGTGGCAAGCGAGGCAGCGATACAGCAAGTCCAACAAGGCACGTACCAGCCTGCAGGAAAAACACGAGGGCACCCATGATGACCAGATAAAACTGGTCGACCGAGTCGGCGCACGCCATGCTGCCGGTGAATTATCGATGAAGCAACTCGCACACAGCTGCCAAATGGTCCAAAATCTTGCTTCTCTACATCCAGCCCACAAGACGCCGTGGCAAGATGAGCAAGCCCGCCGCCGAGCACGCGCAGTTTGATCTGGACGCCGCGATCCCGATCCTGATCTCGATCTCCAACCGTCCCTCAGCCCCGCCCTTTCATCAGACAACCGTGCACATGCCCAGCCCAAGAGCAGAGGAGTGCCAAAGCCAAAGCCAGGCACCATCTGAATCACATGTACTCACTTGGCTCACGGAGCGTCTCGAAAATGCCAACCACCGCCCGCTCCGCCCCCCGCCCCTTATCAACTTTGCCCTTTTTGAATTTGCTAGTCGTCCCTACTGAACGTTTGACTACTGGATCTCTTGATCTCTCTCTCTGTGACTTCTCTCTCTCTCTCGATCTCTCTCTCTCGATCTCTCTCTCTCGATCTCTCTTTCTGCCTTTTCGCTTCTCGTAATTCTCTTCTCTCAAGGTCTCTCCTCTCTACTCTCTCTCCCTCCTCTCTCACAACAACAAATCCCAGAATCGCAGCTGCACATGTGGGCTTCTCTCTCCTCTCTCTCAAAAAAAAGCGCATTTTGCGCGTTTTTCACCAGATAGGTAAATGTCCAGATGCTGGACAGTCGTCACTCAAACGCATCACAGTGCCAAACCCCATCTAACCCCTGATCTGGTTTGATTCTGCACTTGGCATCAAAACGTAGTGTATTGAGCCTTTTGCTGTATGTGATTGACGACGACTGCCTTGGGCAAACCATGTCGCATGATCTGGCCTTGGTCTACGCACAAGATGCTACAACTCGAATTGATACACCCGCTGGGGTCGTGTTGTATCTTGGCTCAGGCTGTGTCGACATACAGCGACCGGTCAACCTGGCGATGTTGCAATCGCCGATCGTCTCCCACTACAAACGCTGGCTGCGCTGGCCGGTGTTGGCACGCGGGAGCGGGAGGAGTGCTCTGCTCCTCGAGCAAGGCGATCGATCTCGATCAAAGGTGATGGCGTCACGGTGTTTCAAATATTACCGCCTTATAGTAACCTCCGTTTCGCTCAAGTGCATGCCTGGCCGCGAGAGGCGATCGCCGGTCCCGAGAAAAAATAAAAAAATAAAAAAATCAAGCAACAGTTGTCGGCGACCATCTCAAAGCTCCACCCATGCCTTAGAACACCAAGAAATACTCAACACAAGAGCGGCTTCGAGCCCTCCTTTCAGCAGGATTCTAGACAATGCAACCATGCTGCCTGTAGGATCATCAATTGTCGGGTCAAGGCCTCAATCTCATCAAGGTTGTCCTGGCCCAACCCCGTGTCACATGACCCAGTCTTGGCAAAAAGGGCTGCCAGCAGTCCTTTCTAGCCCAGACTAGGGGCAGATGCAACCTGTCTCCCACCCCCTAAATGGGCTAAGTGAGGCGGATATGGCAATCGGGATTGCTGGCGGTCAGCTGAGATAGACTCCGGTTCACTCGTCCCATGTCCGTTAGCCTGTGGTTGTGCAAACTGAGTCCACAAGCCAATCGTGAGAGTAAATCGCACACACGCACGCACACACGCATATTCACTGCTCTGCAGCTGCAAAAAGACGGGTCTCCAATCACTAACTCGATCGAGAGTTGCGCGTTCCGAGTCGACAACAACACATCGATCATGGCATCGAAGCACGCTTGGTCAAAATCCGTGTCCGCAAGGCTACGCTCAACCCGGTCAAGAGAAAAATCGTTACCAGCCACCCATGCAGGGCCCCCACCAGCAACAGGCACAGAAATGAGGAACAAAGCAACTCAAACCAAATCCCCGCGCTTTTTCCTGAGTCCATTTGTTCAACTCCCGTCACAAACCAGAGTGTGCACTTGTTTTGCCTCAGCGCATTAAAGACCAGCGTGCGCACGGCTTGGGGCGTCACCCGATTGTTGGCCAACCTAGCGTGGCGTCACCGCGTTGTCAAATCGCCTCCACGGTGCGGATCGCCCATATGGCCAGGTCTGAGTGCCTGCCATCATACAATGTTGTGCTGCCTCGCGCACTTACCCAAGATAGGTGAGGCGGGAACCGGGAATGCTATAAGCAAGCTCTGCCATGCCCGGCTCGCTGAGCTCATTGCCTTGAAGCCTGCAAAACCCATCCAGAAGCAGAAACTTTAGTTTGCAGGGATACACGCGCACGCGCTTGAACCAATGCACCCAGTCGTTGCACGTACTCGAGCTCAGTCACTGCCTTGTTGCGTAGCGCTGGACACAACAATTTAATGTCGGCGTTGCGAAGTTGACAGCCCGATAAGCTAAGTGGGAAGCAGGAGTCATCACATGATGAACAAAAAAAAAAAAAAAAATGAATCAAAAAGCAGAGTGGGAAACGCTGGATCGTCCGCGTGACACTCGGCCCTCAACTCCACTGTCTCAAGCAAGGAAGCCAGGGCAAGGGTTCGGAATAAGGAAAGATGATTTACCCAATGCGCACAAGGCTATGGGCGCCGTCCCGGATGGCATCGACGAGATGACACCATTGTTCGTCTGAAAAGCACGTGTTGCCCAACCTGCCGTTCACATGTTCACAGGAGAGCCAGGCATTGAAGTCAAGTGGGTCACCTTTCTCGCTGGTCTGCTGTGCGTCTGCCGCATGCCGCCCTTGCGCTGGCTGACAACAGCTACGTCGGAATCGGAACTTACCAAATGGTGTGCAGGGTGCGGGATCGGGCCACCGCAAGAATTAAATTTTCCACCTCGGATGTCAGTGCGCGCACCAATTGAATCACCTCACGCCCCTACACCGCAGATGAGAAACAAAAGCAACCAGTGTTTTTCGAGAAAGGGGCAAGAGGGCATGAAAAACAAGGACGAGCACAAGCCACGGCAACAGCGACATGAGATTGTGTTGATTGTCATCGGCACCATGTGTACCAGGGGCTGTGGTCGTACCAGCATGTCGGCGAAGCTCGACGAGGTCACGGAAGTCAAGGCAGGGAGCTTCCCGGCGTCGGTGGCATAGCTATCGTCTATCTGCAGCTGAGCGCCGAATGATTGTGCCAGTGTATTGTGGGTGTTAGGGCGGCCATCGAGGGTGGAGTAGACGTCGCCTGCGGCCTCGGCAGCGGCCACCCAGCTCGGTGGCGCCGAGGACGAGAAAACATAAATGTGTTCACGACCCAGGGTTGGATACCGTCGCCCTGGATGATCATAGTGCCCACGGCCATCCATGGGCATGTAGGCCGTGTCGGCCTCGCCAACCGTCCTTGTGGGCAGATCCATCGATGCGTAGACTGACTCCATGGGTGTTGCATCCTTTCCTTGGTCGTGCACGGGAGGCCCAGTTTGAGGCTGGCGGGCTGGGGCAGGTGTGGCCGAGGTGACCACGCCGCGGACAGAGGGTCGCGCACGCAAGGTGTCATAGCCGCCACTGTCCTCGCGTGGAGGTAGGGTCGGCGGGGTCACGGTTTCGTAAGTGGCTTGCACAGGCATGTGAATGACGGGCGAGCCTACTGGCGAGCCGAATCCCGAGGCGGAGGGCGAGCCGTGGTTACTCGGAAAGGCGGGCTTGGCGCTGGAGCGAGCTGGCAGGGGTGAGGAAGAACCAGCTGAGCTTCCTCCACTCAGCAACCGCTGCAGGCCCGTGCCCAGGTGCGTAGAGCCTTGCAATAGCCGCATTACGATGCATCATGGGATCAGATGACGCGTGCGACGCATGAGCAGCAGAGGGGATAAACCATGGGGAGTAGGAGCCAGCAGGAAAGAGGTCTGGTCAACATACCGTTCACACTCGAGATACTGGAGCCATGGCCGCTGCCCGTTCGGCCGGGCTTGGTATCGCGTGGCGGACGCGGCGGCGGCGCAGCCATGGTCGCCTGTCAACCGTCCGCCACAGGCACAGGCACAGCGCAACGGAATACAAAAAAAAACTAAAACAAAAAAACGCGGCGCGTCAAGCTACCCTAGTGGTCGAAGGAACCGCAAGCAACGCCGATGAGATGAGCCCACCCAGTCACTGACGACGTACTTCCCCGCCACTGAACGGCCCTGCAGCAGCAGCATGAGTGCCACCCTTTCCCTTACCCGCTCCTGGCTCCTGGCCCGTGGCCCGGCGCCGCGCTGACCTGATGATGTAGCTTGTTTTGAATTAACTACAATAACTAAACTATAATCGTCATAAACATGTTAGATCTCGGCGAAAACTTGCATATAATATGTTAACAAATCTTCATTAACCTCTCTTTCTTCTTCGTATACATCAAATAGAGCCTCTATTTCCTTTGTTTTATCTTCAACAACATCTTGCTCGGCGCACACCCACACACACACACCACACGCGCTTTGAGTCCTTCGGCTGCTACTATTACTACTACTACCTGCTACTGCTGCTACTACCTGCTGCTACTACCTGCTGCTACTACCTGCTGCTACTGCTACTACCTGCTGCTGCTACCTGCTGCTACTACTGCTACAACCTGCTACTACTACTTCTGTTACCCTCCTTGATCCTTGACTGCCCGCTTGCCATCTTCTCATGTCAACTGTTCATCATCATTACTAATATGCTCATCGTTTGCTTCACCCGGCTTCAACTCACGAATGAGGGATGGCACGCAAGCAGGGTGGCGCCCCGATCCTCAACAAGCCGTCCTCTGGCACTCCTCCCGCACGTCAAAACTCCAAGGACCCGAAAAAAAAAAAAAAGGGGTCGGCTGTCTTGCAACATTGGCTTGCCATGACCTGCCTTGCGTCAGAAGACAGCGCAAGCCTTCATAAGCCTGAACAATATTGCGAGCAGCCAGCCATCTCGTCGTATGCACCGGTGAGTTCATGAGACGCTTCAAGCAATCAATCGTCCCCATGGGCAGCTAGCTACCCATGGAGCATTGCAGAACCATACGATCCTCCTCTGGTCGAGCTTGATGGACGAGCCGCATCGACATCCGTTCCCAACCCACCCATCCAACCCCTACACACATGTACATCCTCTCAGGATGCACGCTACCACGCACGCAGCGCTCCTTCACTCGCTGCTGTCGATCTCGTGGCCACCAACTCCCGCTGCCGTTCCATGAGCCATGTCGCAATCAAAACCAATTTCCCATACGAATGTTCATCAGAAAGGGAAACTGCAACAACTCCAAAAGTAGCTGCAGAAGCCTGGCATACAATCGTAAGCAAAAGCGTTAGGTGGCATCAATATGTGTAGCATACACAACTAAAACTCGCCTCCACCTGCCCGGTATATTAGATAGTAGGGGTTTGTTTATTTTATTTCAAACTGTAATCTGTGTCACACTCTCGCGTTGTTTGTTGGGAGTCAAGTTGAGGAGTACATGTTCACGTCATCTCATCGTGTTGCATTCTCAATTCCTTGACGACGAGTGTGCCGGGCGTTTTCTCTCTGCTTTTGCTATTGGTGCGTGTGACGCTGAAACGGCAGCGCCCTCGCGCCTTTGCCCGCCAAGAGGTCCGAGAGGGAGGTTAGCTACAAGGAACTGGGAAGGTGGATTGAGCTGGATGAAGACAGGATAAGCGCCTGGACGACCATACAGGCCGGCTCACGCCATGCTTTCGCACGCCCAACCGCTTCGATCATCGCAGACTTGTCATCGCACGCGTGCCCGCGAGCCCTCGGCTCGCTCTCTGCCCTTGTCCATTCACACGACCACGGATCGCCTGTTCTCATTCCCATCAACAACAGCTGTTGATTTTGATTCACCATCGCCACCATGGCCAAGCAGGTCCTTCAAGGTATGCCCCGCATCGCGCACGCCCCTTCCTTGCTGGCCAGCTTGGTGAGCCTTGTCTCGGCGCCTCATGGCCGTGTTGCTTCAGTCTTTGAGACATACCAAAAGGCTCGCACCAACTTTGTGCAGACCGTGGCCGAACTCTCTTCGCGATCACAAAACATTGATGCCTTGCAGGACGCAGGTGTGGACTCTTTGATGATCGCCTGCTCGCCCGCCTCTGTCAGCGTTGACGTCCCTCGCCCATCCTTCTTGACCCTGGGTTTATTCGGCACAGGTGTCATGTCGCTCTTGCGACCTCTGTTGATCGACTCTGTCCCCACCATTCAGCAGGTGCGTGCTCCATGTCAGCCCCTTGAAAAACCGCTTCCCCGTGCTCCTTGTTCTCACCAAGGTGTTCTTTGCCGCCCTTGCCCTCTCGGTTTTTCTTCCAATGGCCAGAGCGCGGCTCTTGCCCTTGGTCGCCTGGCGAATCACAGCGATGAGCTGGCTGCAGCCGTCGTTACCGATGACATTCTCCCGCAGCTCGTTTACGGTTTGGCCGAGCAAAACAGGTACGGTCACTCCTCCCCCCGCTCCACCCTTCAACGTCTTTTACGAAAAGAATTTGCCATCCCTCACCGCTCGGCTTGCATGAATCAAACTGCCCCTTCTTCCAACCTTCCTCTCTCTTTCTCTCTCTCCCCTCTTTCTGTCTCTCTCACTCTCTGGTCAGGTTTTACAAAAAGGCAGCGGCCTTCGTCTTGCGTACCGTTGCCAAGCACAGCCCCGAGCTGGCGCAGGCCGTCGTCGACTCGGGGGCCGTGGATGCTCTCGTGATCTGCCTCGACGAATTTGATCCTGCCGTCAAAGAGGCCGCCGCCTGGGCCCTCGGCTACATTGCCCGCCACAACACGCAACTGGCCCAGGCCGTCGTCGACGCGGGTGCCGTCCCCCTGCTTATTTTATGCGTGCAGGAACCCGAAGTGGCGCTCAAGCGCATCGCTGCCTCGGCCCTGGCTGACATTAGCAAGCACACCCCAGAGCTTGCCCAAACCATTGTTGACAATGGTGCCATTGCTTATCTTGCACAGCTTCTCGAAGCACAGGACACCAAACTGAAGCGACAGGTCCTGGCCGCGTTGAGCCAAGTGGCCAAACACACCGTCGACCTTGCCGAGCTCGTGGTGGAAGCCTACATCTTCCCAGCAGTCTTGCCCTCACTCAAGGATCCGGATGAGTACGTGCGCAAGAACGTCGCTACCCTTGTCCGCGACGTGGCCAAACACTCCGCCGAACTCGCTCAGCTCATCGTCAACTCTGGTGGTGCGTGCTGACTGGTTTGGCACACATGGGCCATCTTACCCCAATGTCTTCTCCTTATTTTGCTTCTCAACCCCCTGCTTTCCTTTCCCACCCTGCTCATTTGATTAAACCTTCCCACCTTCTTTCTGGATACTGCTGCAGGTGTCATGGCTCTGGTGGATTACATCAATGAGGCTCGAGGCAGCTCGCTGATGCCTGCCGTCATGGCTCTCGGCTACATTGCCGCCTTTTCCGAGCGCCTGGCCATGTCGGTCATTGTGTCGCACGGCGTTGACGCCCTCGCCACCGCGCTGCAAAATGAGGGTGAAGACCACATTCGTGCCGCCACTGCTTGGTCTCTTGGCCAAATCGGTCGACATACCCCTCAACATGCACAACACGTCGCCGAGGCCTCCGTCCTGCCGATCCTCCTCGACATCAGCCTGGCTGAGAACGCCAGCCCTGAAGTGCAGAGCAAGGCGTCTCGTGCTCTGCGCAACATCCTGCAAAAATGTACCTATCTTCCCGCCTTGCAATCCTTGCTCTCCAAGGCTCCACCGGAGATTCTGGAGAATGTGGTGGGCCAGTTTGCCAAGATCCTGCCCTCCGATGCCAAGGCTCGGAAACAATTTGTTACCTCTGGGGGCCTCAAGAAGGTCCGTTCCTTGCTTATGGCGCGCCCTTGGTCTGATAGCGTGCTGGCCGTCGCTTGACATTGCCTCACACCTTTTTGTTGCGTTGATACCCTCCTCCCCCCCCCAGATCCAAGAGATCAAGGCAGATCCAGAGACAGAACTGGGTGACGCAATCATGACCATCAACGAGTGCTTTCCCGAGGAAATTGTTCGATACTACTCACCAGGTTTGTTCACCCTTGGCGCACCACGCATGCCCCCAAGCATCATGAAACTCTTTGCACGTACACGCAACGTACCCGCTGATTTTTCAATGCCCCTGACTGACACCGTCCATGCATGTGTTTCCTTAGGCTATTCCAAGACCTTGTTGGAACGACTGGACGATCATACACCAGCCAGCCAGAAGGCGGCGGCCTAAGGCGGACATCCTGTTGCCATGACCTGCCATCTTTTTTTTTAAAAAAAAAACTTTGGAACAATCCACTGATGCCGCTGGTTGCGACCGTGGCCAGACTGCAGGCTACTCGTGGGGCGGGCTGGCCCTGCCGCTTCTTCTCGTCTAGGACCCGCTGTACTGACATCCTGGCCGAGGCGAGGTCATTGTGTTTTCCTCCTTTATTGTCTTCTTCTTGATGCACCGGCGTGGCTCTCTGCTCGCGTCGCCTCCTTTTTATTGTTAAACGATTTGTTCATCTCTTGGAAAGGGGTGGGACGGAAACTGGGTCAGCATCTCCCCCTCCAAGCGTTTTGACACACAGTGATGTGCTGAGTTTGTTTGTTCGTTTTCTTTTGAATCATGTGCAGCTGGTGGCATGGTTGGCTGCCCGTCTTGTGCTGATCCTGCATTTCGATGACCCCCCTTGCTGGCCTATGTTGCCACCCACGTTTCAAATTCGATTGCACGTCAAAACAATAATGATTTTTAACTCTTGTGTCCCGAGGGAAACAATTCACTCAAACGGGTGCAAAATCAAGGTGGACCGGACGCTGATTACACGCGCAGTCCATGAAACCAAAGAGCCACCTTGGTGCTGCACCAAGATGGAAAGGAGCCAAGCTCAGCTTGGCTCAAGACTTGCCCACAAAGAGGAGGCCAGGCTTTTTACCGCTTCCTGTGGGTCAAGGTCAAGCACTCACCCTCAACTGGGCAATTCTCCGAATGCCCTAGCAGGTGCAGACTCGAATAGCCTCTAGAGCAGCTGCCGAAAGCCATGGCTCATCGCATGGAGGCTTGGCCTCCGTGACCCCATTCGACAGATCAGCATACGCTGCCAGAGGCGGGAGTGGCAAGTGAGGGTTGGAGCCTCGCTCACTCCTATGATGAAGCAATGCGAGTGAGAGCTGGGCAAGGCTTAGGCTGTTGATCGGGGAACACATTTCCGCAAGCTGTGCCGATCGCAAAGCAAGGTGTGGCGTTTGAGGCAGAAAAACCAACTTGGGCACGCCAGAGTGATACAGCGCATGTGCCTTGAGGCAGTTGTAGGCCGCAAACAAGTCATCATGCTTACGCTGCGACACAGGTAAGAGTGCCAGACCCAAACGCAGGCATCAGTTTGACCAGCAACTGTCAGCCAAAGGCCTGAAAACGCGCTGCTGGGCACCTGAGATAGATAGGCCGATATTCCTGCCTCGTCGACACCGCACAACTCGCCAAGTCGTCGCGTCGCCTGGGCGCGGGCAGCGCAGAGCTAAGCATGCGGGTGCGTGCACGGACCAGATCGTCGAGGAGGAGTGAGGTCCGCCGTGTTGAAAGAGGCCATAACCGGCATGCCGGCATCCAACCAACCTGCTTGTCCCAGGCAGCCTCTTGCAGATCAATCTCTTTGCGACACCAGACGTGTTCACAGACAACGTCGATCGTTGGTCGAGCCTCGGGTTGAAACTGTCATCACAAGGGATGGGCATCAGTGACCAAAGTCAACAGGCACTGGTATGTCTGACCCTAATCCCGTAACGCGTCGATGTGCGCCACGCTTTCCCCCCTCTCCCTATCTGATCCCACCCCAGCCGTCCCTGGACATCTTGTGTTCTCTCCTGTGAACAGCCGCCTTCCACTGCGCCTCCAAAGCGACGGACCTCGAGCATTTGCCGTAAGAGGCGCTCCAGGTCGACGGAGATCCACGGCGGAAATTGCACATGTAGGCGACGCCGAGCCCGCCGCATCTTAGCATCCCGCTGCTCCAACTCATCGCGTTGAAGGGAAGTGAGCGAGGCCTGATCCTCGTCTTCGCCCGCCAAGTCAAAGGGAAAATCGCCCGCGACCATGAGGAAGAGTATGACCCCGAGACTATAGACATCAGCCTTGCGAGGGTTGTAAGTGGAATTGTAGCTGACTTCTGGAGCACTGTAGCTGCGCGTACCACAACCGGTAGCACTGACAGGCGCGCTGTCATCGGCACTGGGCGCAGCCAGGCCAAAATCAATGAGACAGCAGTTATCGCCGTGCAGAAGAACGTTGTCAGCCTTGAGATCACGGAGCGCCAAGCCAGCGCGGTGGAATCCCTGCACGGCCAGGGCCAACTGGGCAAAGAGACGGCGGGCGTCTTTTTCGCGCAGGCGGTGGACTTCGTCAAGGCGGGTGGCGAGGTCGCCACCGGGTGCAAGCTGAAGCACAAAGAAGACGTGAAAATCATCCTCGAGCCACTCGATCAGACGAATGGCAAAGGGAACGTGAGTGCCGACGCGCAGGCAGTAGGCCTCGAGGGCAGCGCTGCGGATCTCATCATCGGCGCGCAACCTGGCCTTGTTAAGAACCTTGATGGCCACAGGACACCGAGTCAGGCGGTGCACTGCTGGGTAAACGGTGGCGAAAGCACCTTCTCCGAGTTGACCTTGAGCGCGACTGATCTCATACTTGCGGCTGAGCACCGGGCTGACCCAAGTCGAAGTGGCCATAATCACCCAACCCCGATGGTTCCTGACCCGCTCACCTGTCTCACTCCAGCCAAACGGCTCGTCCCATCCAGCTTCCGGCTACCAGAAGAGGCATGTCACGACCTCACACGCACACACACGCACACACGCACACACGCACACACGCGCACACACACGTTCGTCTGCCACCCCCTGCCCTTAGATCAGTGGCAATGGAAACGTCAATGTGAATATGGTGAATGCTTCTCTCTTTAAAAAAAAAATAAAAAATCTGCAAGGGGCTAGGCCCCTCTGTGACGGTATCTTGCTAGGGCCATCGAATGAAGCAAGTCGGCTAACAAGAGTCAAAAGTAAATCGACGCCCAGGGCTTTGACCAGGGCTTTGACAGGCAGTTGGGTTGTGATGGTTTCGGGTCGGATAGACTGGATGTGAGCAACGCGTTGAATTGGGTTTTGGAGAAATCGTTGCGCTCAAACGGGGCTGATTCCGAGAGCTGGTAACTAGGTTTACCAATTCACCAAGCACCAAGCCCGAACAAGAACAACCAAGAAGAGAAACAACAACGCCAACGCGGCAGGTGGTCTGTGCATAGAGCCCATCGCGCCGATGTAACGGCTCGCGTCCAGGCCGGCAATCGACGGGACATCCACACACAGGGCCAGTCTGGCTTTGTTGGGGAAGCAGGTCTTAACCTCCTTTCTTCTTGGAGACACCGACGGTGCGGCCGCGACGGCCAGTGGTCTTGGTGTGCTGGCCGCGGACGCGGACACCCCAGTAGTGGCGGATACCACGGTGGAGGCGGATCTTCTTCATGCGCTCAAGATCGTCACGGAGCTTGACGTTGAGGTCGCTGGCCAGAAGCTGGGAGTAGGTGCCGTCCTTGATGTCTTTCTTGCGGTTAAGGAACCAGTCAGGGATCTTGTACTGGCGGGGGTTCTGCATGATGGTCACCACGCGGCGCACATCGTCCTCGGTCTGCTCGACGCCAATCACAAAAAAAAAGGCACCAGACGTGAGTCGGCGAGAAAAAAAACGACAGAAACATCCTCAGACCCTGGCCTGCATGCTTCACTGCACCCTCGCCAAGACACTGTTTGCCCGAGCCCACAGCGGCATGCCCGGCTGCATTGTTCATTGACATCTCGACAAATGCTACGCACCAGTTCACCGGCACGGCGGCGGGTGCTGATTTCGGCCTTCTTGAGGCAGAGGTTGGAGTAGCGACGACCAACACCCTTGATGGCGGTCATGGCGTACATGATGTTGCGGTCACCAGCAATGTTGGTGTTCATCACACGCAAGATGTGCTGAAAGTTTTCGGGCATTACCATCGACCTACGAGCAAGAAGCAAACCATGGCAAACCATGAGCATCAAAGCTGAAAGAGGGCAGACTCATGATGCGCGCCGGAAAGCGTTTCCAAGCCCAGCAGATAAATGAAGGAGACAACGTTGCACGCAGCAGAGGTAGACCGGTTGCGATGAAAACAGATGATGGATGGTGTGCAGGCGCACAAGGGGGGCCACCAAAGGTCTCGGTCTCGCAGGCCCTCTTCGACACACGACGAGGCGCGATTCCGGACCACAGCCCGGGCAGGCGTCACACGCGCTAGCCTCAAGACATGACCCACACCACGCTCTGACTTCATCCCCTCTTTTGGAATGATCGATCCGAGCGCCAATGCAGGCCGCCGCCCATGTCCACGAGGCAAGCCATCACAAGACCCAATGCCCCGGCGAGCAGCGTTGACCCACGCGTAGCCCCCCGCGATTGCTTCAAACAGATGCACACATCGTCGCCCACTTGAACAAGCTTTCAACACACACACGCACACTCACACGCACACACACGCACACACAGACGGCCCTGTTCATCCATCCATCATTCACAAACAGGCAGCAATGGCGCTGCCATTTGAACCCGCGCCGCGGGCCAGAAACACAACAAAGGGGGAAGCAAGGTTACCGACATGGCTGGTGGTTATGCTGTTGAAGTCGCCGTCCGCCTTCAACACGAGCCAGAGAAAAGTAATAGTTTTGACGATGATTTTCCGCATCAACCCGATACAAATTTCCGCCCACGAGAAGCTTGCTCAGTCTTCTAGTCTCCGCTAGTATCTCATGAGACTCGTAAATTTTAGAAGTGTGATGGATTACACGCTTCCGCTTATACCTGTTTTTTCACTGCTTTCGTCGGCAGTTTCTTGCGCCGAGCCGTTCTGGGGGCGACGACGACGACGACGACACGATGGGCCGGCCTGGGTGTTGCACGACCGTGCTGGGCCTCATCGCCTTGGCCTACGTGGGCGTAATGGTGGTCAATATTGCCGTCATCTGGTTCCCAACCACGTGTAGCCTGCCGGACAAGTGTTTGCAGCCGGCCTTTGATTGTGATCAGGCCTTGGATCTATACGTAGGTTCTTCCGCCCCCCCCCCTGCTCGTGTCCCGGCATTGCTGGTGGGCCGACTCCCAGTGTCCCCGTATTCGTCTGCCAATCATGTTTTGACTTGGTGGATACCCGAACCACAGCTGTACACGGGGCTCCGCGATCGCTTTTCTTTCAAGAAAATGGCTGAAACCGAGCCTGACCTGAGCATCTTCAATGTTCATCTGAATGAGTCCCGCACTTGGTCTGCGCTGCCCCCGCCTGCTCGAATCAACAGACACTGCCACACCTTAGATGCCCCGCCCGACATCCTCTCACCATACCCGTTATCCCACCTCATCTCTGATCTCACGTTCCGGGCCCGTCAGGTCGGTGAGCCTTGCAG
>NW_001865056.1:37467-57467 GCF_000002865.3 Monosiga brevicollis MX1
TAAAGGGGGGGGCCCCCCAAAAAGGTTTTTTCCCGGGCCCCGGGGGTTTTCCCCCATGTTTTTTTTCCCCCCCCCCCCCCCCCCCCCCCCCACTCTCAATCTGCCTAGCGTGCTTTGATATGCTGCCAATTTGGATGACCACTGACTGACTCGGGCCCTTGCGCCCATGCACGCAAGGCTTTAAAGTGGAAGCTCAACCTGATTACTACGGCCAGATGAAGACGGTCTCTGTGGTCACACGGCTCACCAAGCGGCGCGTGCGCCAGGATCTCAACAAATCCATGCTTGTGGGCAGCGGTCAGGAAGCAACGGAAGTACAAGCCACAGCTGATCAATTGACCGGCATTGATGGACAACCCGTCAATCACTGGCGCCTGCGTGCCCGCATGGAGCTTGTGACGGATGCCAAGGTGCGCTCATGGGCGGGCCGCACGCACGGCTGTGCCTCACAGCACAGCTGGACCAGACCTCCTCACCCACATTTTGTGTCACGACATTTGCTGTTCCGATGGTGCCCATAGCTCTATCCGCGATCACACAAGGAATGGCCTGTCAACCTGTTTTCGAGCCACGGCCAGTATCGCCCCCCTGCCCACATCAATGAGCTGGCTGCCTCCGAGTTCGATTGGCAGGTATAGTCATGCAATGTGGTGGATTGACCAGCCAAACAACAAGGGAGGTCGCAGAAGCGTTGGCACATGTCCCCGTCAACCTAACGTGGCGTGTGGCTTCTCGTAATCTGGATGAATATGCCTGCAGCTCTTAAGCAGCAACGTGAGCCGCGGCAACGCCACCTTGGAGTTTGAGCTGCGGTGCGTCGTATGCATGGCCTTACGCCATACCTATGGCCGGCACTCATGGTGTGCGGCTCGCTGCCGCTGTGATTGCTGATGCCACCTGATAGACCCATCAGCATGGGCCATTTGCGCTTCATGACCACCATGGCCGATGCTTTGACCATGCTTCAAGACAACTATGGTTTCTCAGACAAGGTACTGGTCTAGCGCCGTCCAAGATCAGCCAGCCTCGGTTCAGGGCCACCAGCCTGGTTGCTTGCTCCCTGCCACCTCGTGACCTCTTATCTCCTCATGTCGGAACGTGCCGCTGCATATAGGATCTTGATGACGTCAAAGCCATCTTTATCAACACCAACCTCCAGCTCCTTGCCCTCACCTATGCCGTTACCATTCTGCACCTGGTCTTTGATTACTTGGCCTTCAAAGTAGGTTGAGGCTGCACGCTTCCCCTTGCTCCTGCTTCGGTGGGCCCATCTTGCCTTCACCTTCTCGCTTCTCCGTTTGTGCCCATGCTCAGAACGACATTGGCTTTTGGAAAGGCCGCAAGGTAGGCCGTGCACGCATGTTTCAAGACCAGTAGCATCCGATGCCCAAGTCGCCGTAGCTTACGCTATGAAACCGTGCCTGCGCGACGATACCGGGCCCCTCTATGGGCTCCTTCCAGGATTTGGCTGGCCTCTCGCGTCGTACAATTCTCTTCAACTTTGTTTGTACCCTCATCATCTTTCTCTACTTGCTGGATAACGACAGCACCAGCATGCTGGTGCTGCTCAGCGTCGGTGTGTCGGTCCTGGTCGACTTTTGGAAGGTATGTACCCCAGCTTGCTGATCAGGGAAGCTGAATGCAGCTCACGGGCTTTGTGTTGGCGGCTTATAGGTGACCAAAGTTCTTCGTACACAGATCGAATTCAATGGCCTGTTGCCTACCATCAAGTTTGAAGCTGGTTTGTCCGAGCCTGCTCAAATTCACGCGCCACCCTCTGTATTGAGACTCATCGCTGCTTCGTGAGGAATGGATAGTGCGTAGCCAAGCCGAGGATGAAACAGAACAATTCGATGCCACCGCCATGGTCTACTTGGGCTGGGTCAGTACTCAGTCGCTGCCGACGAGCGCGCGCCGTGGCCGAGTCTTGTCAGTGAGGCGTATCTGACCCATTTGGCTCAAATTGGCTGGTTTAGGTATTGTTGCCCCTGGTGATGGGTGGAGCGCTGTACAACCTCGTGTACACCCCCCACAAGAGTTGGTACTCCTGGCTTTTGCAAAGCCTTGCCAACGGTAAGTCGCGCGAGTGCCAATACCTGCATGCCACGTGTCGGGTCACCATACTTGGGGCTTGAAACGCGCGCCCTCTTTTGAAAGGCCGTAGTTGCTTGCTGTTTTGACTCTGACCAGGCCAACATGGCATCCATGCGTGCGCAGGTGTCTATGCCTTTGGCTTTGTACTCATGACTCCGCAGCTTTTCATCAACTATCGGCTCAAAAGCGTCGCTCATCTCCCTTGGCGTGTCCTCATGTACAAAGTGCGTCCAGTTTTTGAGCAAAAGTGTTCCCACTACCGCCGGCGCCTCCACTCGTGGTTTTTTTTTTTTTTTTTTTTTTTTTTTTTTTTTTTTTTTTTTAACTGCCTGAAACCCGCTTTCAATGTCGGGCGGGTCTCGTTATCCGGTTCACGCTCTTATTTCATTCATTTTTCCTTTGCTAGGCGTTCAACACCTTTATTGATGACGTCTTCAGCTTTATCGTGACCATGCCGACGGCGCATCGACTCGCTTGCCTTCGAGATGACCTCGTCTTTGTGGTTTACCTCTACCAGCGCTGGTAGGAATGACACCCGCCATTTTGAATTCTTCGGTGTGCCACCCGCGCTTGCAGACAAAGTGGCTGACACGCGCTGGGTTTGTGTTAGGCAATATCCGGTCGACAAGGCGCGTGTCAACGAGTATGGATTTAGCTATGAGAAGGACGATGGCACGCCCGACGTGGCTGCCGTGGACCAAGCGCCCACGTCAGCGGCTGAAAAGAAAGAACAATAGGCAGCCTTCAACGTTGACTCCAGCGAGTGAGATCGCCTCAAAGAACATTGCAGATTTGTGCATGGCGTGTCAGACATACCTGCGTGAGAGACCGCCAACATCAACGGCCCCGAGTGTGCCCGCCAATTCAAGCGCCGAGCGTACATTCAAATAGATACCGTATTCGAAACCCTCCTTGTAACCTGGTCTCAATTTTCAGTTATGCTCATTATCGCCCCAAAGGATCAGTCCCGATTGAGGGCTTGGTTGCACGCGTTGCGTTAGCAACCTCGACCCAATTAAGGAGAAGACCGACTGACAGAGAGCGTCCATTTGTCGATTTCGCCACAAGTAGAGCTCTCAGATTCTCCAGATGGGAGCGCACAGCAATTCCAGTGGGGCTCAGTGTGTAGAAAAGAGCATGTGTTGCGAGTGCCACTCGATGCAAATGCATCCTCTTCGGCTGCTGCTGAGCGGCGGCAGGTGATACGTCGACCAGCGGCAACCTGCGCTTGCAAAAACAACCCTGCGTCATGTTGCTCAGCCTTTGACGGCCACGATTGGAGACGATGCTCGAGGACATGTTGGTGACACTCGCCAACACATCCTCTTCCGTGGTCACAAAGAGATGAGATGTGTTGGTAATCAGGTCACACATCTCGCTCATCAGTCCATCATCTCCGCCATCGGATCCTCCCCCCTTACCGGCCGCAGCACCGCAAGTACCGACACCGCGAGGCCGTCATACTCCCTTCGTGTGTGCATGTGTGTGTCACACAAAATCAAAATAAAACATGACACACCCCTACTGATCGAACCTTCCTCTTCAAGGTGCATTTTTATGAAAACTGGTTTTATATACACATTTTACACTCTTAAATATCGCCAACGGTCATACCACATGGAATACACCGGCTCTCGTCCGATCGCCGCAGTTAAGCCATGTTGGGCCATGCTAGTACTATCGTGGGTGACCAGATGGGAATACATGGTGCTGTTGGCCTTATCTTTTTTTTTCCCTGTTTTAAAGGCCGGCTGCGGATGGGCACAACTACCTTGTCCAAACCACTGAGGCATGTGATTGTAGGAGGCGTTTCCGGTGCAGACGCTTGATCCTCCGACCTCCACCGTACGCTGTTGCTCATGTGCCTCCTCATCGATGACTTCGTTGACCTGACGATGGCAAGAACTCACAAGTCAATTTGTGTCTTCGCAAGTTTTCAGCTAATTTTTTCATAATTTCCCTTTTTTCCTTTAGACTTCCCTTTGACAAAAGCGTCTGGTGTGCACTGGCTGGTGTAAATGCTCAACAATCCCGAACTCTTTGCACTACGCTATGCTTGACCTTTTTTTTGCTCGGTCCGGTTACAAGACGCCAGGCACTGGAAAAGTTCAATATGCTAGAGCGTCGATAGCATGGATCCAAAACAGATACGCGTGTGAATCGGTCCATCACTCCCATTCCATCCCTATAGTCTCAATCCAACCACATCCACAACATGTCTTAGCATTTCAAAAGTAGTCGAAATAAGAGAGCTGTCGATTTATGGAAAGTTGCAACTGCTGGACAAGCACGACAGGGGTGCAGGGGTGGCAATGAACGGGGCACGATTGGCATAGTGCACGTCACTCAAACGAAACACCGTTGCCTCGACGTCGCATCTCCTCCTGATACTCTCGAAGAGTTTTTTTCCTCCGTGGTTCCGAGTCAGAAGAAGTGGGCGAAGGGGCCCGAGGGCCAGGTTGCGTGCCAGCTGGTCGGTCCGGGCCGCGGTAGCCCGGAGGTCCAGGTCGGCGCTTGGCACGCTGAGCTGCTGGCGCCACGGGCGGCGCTCGACTCGGTTCCACCGAGCCACGATGATCAAGATCACGTGGACCATGATCTGATCCCATGCTGGGCACACGAGGCGGTGGCGGCGGTGGCGGTGGCAGTTGTGAGGTTGCAGGATCCCGCGAGTGCGCCACGCCTGTGTATGCACCACGGCGCTCCGCAGGCGCGTACTGGCTCGCACCGGACGAAGGCTGACGGCGCTCTTGGTGATGGCGCCCATGATCGGACGTTTGCTGGCGCGAGGGCCGAGGATCCTGATAAGGTTGCTCGTACAAGGTCTGGCGCTCCATGTGCATTGTGTTGTAGCTGGGCCCACGTGCCAAAGACATGGGCCTGGGCATGGCTTGCCTTCTAGGATCCTCTTGGGAAGGACGCCTGGGAGCTGCCATTGTTACTGTTTTGTACGCCGACCAGCCAGCCACCCCATAGGCGCGGGGGTCAACTAACACATCCACACCTAGCGTTCCTTGCACCACCTCTCTAAACTGGGCAGCGTTGTCCACAAGATTGCGAGCATGATTCTGGAACCACGCTGTCAACTTGTCATGTGCCCGCTCAAATGGCTCCAACTCTACGGTCAAGCAGTAATTCGCAGGTGCATGGGAGGCGAGCCGGTTAGGGCAGGACCAACGGTGTCGGTCCAGGTCAGCAAGGAGGAGGAAGTGGGGAAATATCGCGTGCCTTACCTTCATCAGTCGGCTCACGGTTCATGGCTAAAACAGAGGGCACTTCAAGTGCAGGAGGCGTTCGTACACCTATTTGGCGAGGGTTGTGGGTTGTTGAACACAATGGCAGAACGAGGTGCGTGTGCGTGTGTGTGTGTGTGTGTGTGTGAGAGAGAGAGAGAGAGAGAGAGAGAGAGAGAGAGAGAGAGAGAGAGAGAGAGAGAGAGAGAGAGAGAGAGAGAGAGAGAGAGAGAGAGCGATGTACCGCGACCACGCTTTATTCCCTTCCGTGCAAGCCGTTTATCAAGCAACGTACCTCGTGCACTAGCCTTGCGCCGGGCAGCGTCGTAGTTGCGATGAAGCAAATATGCCACCTCCTCCAGCGATTCTGATTCCAAAAAAAGGCAAGGAGAACGCGTTGGCGACATGTCACACAGTTCGGACGACAAAGGGGTGCGTCAGATTTTGCCTGTTGAGACAATGCCTGCTGCAGTTGTTCGTACCGTGCACAATCAAGTCAGCGGCCATGGTGGATACGCGGCCGTGTGGATTAGCCACAACGCAATGCAGTGGTCCAAGGGCCAGGTGACCCGGGGGTCCTGGTTCGCGTTGCCTCCATTTGTCCGATCGTAACCGACGCAAGATCAACATGCGGCTGTTGGATCCGGAACAGCCATCCCAGGCCGCTTCATTGTCCGTCAGGGCTTGCGTGCCTTGGTACCATTGATACTGGAGAGACTCCTCCTCTTGAACGAGGCATTCAAATATGACGGCTGAGCGTAGGCCAGAAACTTTCTCCTGTGGTTGTGGTTGCCGCTCGATCACGGGCAGCTCTACCGCAAATACGCAAAGTCATAGCGAGGTGAGCAAAGCAAGAGCGGCAAGTGTCATCAACGAACGAGAATTGTTCATGTGACTGTGCAAGACCGCCGGTACTAACGAGATGCCAAGGCTAGTGGGGGGTCAACAAGTCGCGGGGCAGGACTGAGACTTGCTTCACGGTCCACTGGGCTCGGTGAGGCGACCGGGGGTGGGCTATCGGGCTGGCCGCTAAGCAGCGGATCATGGCAAGCATCAACATCATCGTCTCTTGCTGTCATTGCAAGGGGATTGGACCAAGCCTCAAGCTCAGAGACCGTGCGGCGCTGGCGAGACCGCGCTGGAAGTCCATTCGTGCGAGCCCGCTGCAGCAAATCCAGAATAGTCGACGATTGCGTCAAGTCGTTGCTTGTCGCTCCGAACCTAGCAGACCAAGCTCATCGTTTGTAAAGAAATACACAACAACAACAACAACACCACAAAACCAAACAAAACCAAAGACAACGCAAACTCAAAAGAAAAAACCAGAGTTGCCGAGAAGTCAGCTTGGTGCGGTCGTGCGAACTCACAGGGTCTTGGCGTTGGGGTCAGCACCGTACTCCAGCAGCGCTCGAACTACCCCCACATTGCCGAGCTGAACGGCCACGTGCAACGGCGTGCTTCCGGTGCTGGACTCAGCAGCACCGGTGTCAGCACCGGCCTAGAGCATCAGAGCAGTGTGAATGAGCGAACAGCAGGCAAGCTTGCGAATGCCGCCGTGAGACCTTTGTAACAAAGGCGCACCTCGAGTAGCAGCACGCAAATGTCTGGAAGCGTAGCTGCATGCAAGGGGGAAAAGCCATCGTGGTCTGCAAGATTGACATCTGTCAAGTCGCGGAGTGGTGAGATTCGTCAAACGCTGCCAAGCAAGGACTAGGGGTCAGCAGTCGCACCAGCACCCTTGCTCAGCGCATCCTTGGTTGCAGCCAAATTGTTGTTCTTGACAGCGCGCAGCAACCTGGTGGCTCCAGATCTGCGATGGCAGGTGGCCGAGCAGCACAACAGCATCACGCCTCTGAGCAGGCGTGAACTGCGCGTACCTGCGAAAATGCCGTGGCGTTGACATACCCATCCCGACGATTAATGCGCCCCATGGGGCGGAGCTGGAAGAGATTTCCACGTGCAACAGATAAGGCATCCTTGCAGGAGGCCGTGGGCGGCGGTGACTTGTGTTTGGGTGCAGTAGCACGCTTGTTCTTGCGCTTGGCGGCTGGTTTTGCGGCTGGTTCTGCGGCGCGTGAGCTCGACGGAGCCGGGTCTCGATCTTTGACTGTGTTCTGAGGTTCACTCTTGCCCTTGGCCTTGGGTGTGGCTTTGCCTTTGGTGGTCTTGCGTCGAAGCTGACTCCGGGCAGCTGATACAGGCGCGTTGCCTTGTGCAAGCACGTCCGACCCCAAGAGGCGGGCCAACTTACGGCACTCGCGTTCACTATGCAGTCGACCGAGGTCAGTGATTTGCTAACAGCATTGGGCAGGTGCATGGCCATCACCAATCCTACCTCAGCACTGTCTCATCAAGTGGGGCATTCTTGACACCTAAGGAGAAGGGCAGACATGGTCGGGGCGGGCGGGTGAGCGCTCACAGCCACTGTCGCAGAGGTGTTCCAGGTGCCGAGGGGCTCCAACTTGCCTGCAGCGGCAAAGTCCAGCATCTCAGCCTGTTTCCACCATATAGCAGTGGTAGGTCCAAGAAGGTGCGTGGGGTGGCAACACGGTAATAGAGTCAGTGGGCTTGATCAATTTGCTCGCAGCGCGACGGCCAGCTTCAACACACCTCGCGAGTCGACATGATGCCCACACCAGCGCGCGCGTGCGCGCTGCAATGCAGGCTGTGTGCCACTGCAAGGCCAGGGCGTCTCCCACGCCTGCCGACCCAACAGCCACGTTTTAAAGACAATCACTGGCGTAAGCTTCCAGCTTCAAGTCCCTCGCAGCGCTCGGTGGCTGCTGCTTACCCGGATCAACGCAGACCAGACCTCGTTTCTCTCGAACAAAATTTGAACAGTTGCAGCACAAAATGAAGAAGATGCAGATGCATATCAGGAAATATACGATAAAATAGTGGAAATTGCAGCAAATATCTGATGACAACGAAAACTAACGGGTAGATGTGCGAACAAAATGAAGATACATACAAGGATATTGAAGCGTACTTATTAGCTTGGGAAGAGTAAAACGAACAAGAGTGCAGCGGTCTCGTTTGAGCGCCATTTCTCTCTCTCTCTCTCTCTTTCTCTCTCTCTCTTTGTCGGTGGCAGCGACAGCGGACTGTGCCCGTGGAAGAGACGCTTGCGCGCGCCGGGCAGGGTGGGGCAGGAGAGTGTGTGCACGTTACCGCTGAAATGCGGGTGTTTGGGAACGGGACCATTTTCAACTGGGGCCCGCTGATTGCCATTGGACTCATCAGCTTCATTTCCTACGCCACCGTTCTGGTTCATCCCGTGACGGTGCTCTTTCCCGGTGCCTGGCTCCTCTTTCTGGCCTGGGCACTCGTGGTCGTGGCCATTGTCATATCATTCCTGGCAAGCATTTACGTTGGTCCGGGCTATGTCAAGCTCAAATGGGTCAGTGTCACGTTGCATTCTTTTGATGTGCAGCGCCGGCCGAGCAGCCATCATGGCTGGCAGCCAGCCAGTCAGCGTCGGTCACTAATGCCGGGATGCATCCTCATCCTGGTCAACTGAATGGGCATCATTGAACAGGAACCGCCAAACCCAGATAATTTGAAGAAGGTCCAGTGGTGCAAGCATTGCCATGGCTACAAGGCGCCACGCTCCCATCATTGCAAGGACTGGTCGGTCTTGCTTTGCGAACAGATGGCTCTCGCTCACCATTGATTTGTGGCGGTACCGCCCTTCACGCCTCACTCCATCCGCCCCGCCTACGCCGTCATGATATACCCTGTAGCGGTCGCTGCGTCAAGATGCTGGACCACCACTGGTAGGTCGCGCCCGGCACTGGTGACGGTCGATGACCGCCCGACTGATGCGCTCTCGTTGGCTTGCGTGCAGTCCTTGGATCAACAATTGCGTGGGCAATGACAACAAGGTCTACTTTATTGCCTTCACCACCTCGGTACCCATTGGTGCGTCTTGTTGCGTCTTGCCACGGCCCGGCTGGCTTGCGCCGTCGATTCCATGCCACGCTCATCCCGTTTGGGTCGTATTGCGCGACAGGCTGCCTTTATTCGGCATCCGTGCTAGGCACCTTTCTGTGGCGCTATTGGCCATTGCTGCTGCGCTCGCGCCGCAACATGCCCTCACGCGAGTTTCTCGATTCTTTGCCACGCATCGTTTTTGCCAACCAAGGGCTCTTCAATGGTGCGAGGTCTTCCATCTTCGTGAAGCGCGACAGTGACGCTCATGTGCAAACCGTATTCTCACCATGACGCTCGTGACGGCGATCATGGAATCCATTCGGCAGTTTACTCTTTCTTGATGGTACTTGCTGCGTTTGCCTTTGCCATCGGTGTGGCCTTGGCCGTTGCGGGGCTAGGCGGTGTTCAGTGTCACTCTGTCATCAAGTAGGTCTTCGCGCGCTTCTTGATGCATCAGCCAAACGTGCAGCGGGCAATGTTGAGGATTGATTTCCAGGTTTTCTCACGCTTCAACGGGCTTTCTCTTTGCATGGCGCGGTGGTGATGTCGGCTGATAATTTTTCTCAGGAACAAGACAGGGATTGAAAACTGGATTCTGAAAAAGGCACGCCACCGTCGTGGAGCCGATAATCCCTTCAAGTATCCATTTGACATGGGCTGGTGGCAAAACATCAAGTTAGACATCCGGCCCTACGCAAGAGTGTTTCTTCGATGCTATAGCTTGTTCTTAAGCCCCTTCTTGACGACGTTGATGCCGCTCATTGGTTGTCTCATTACGCCCACAACAGAAACGCGGTCGACCAGAGCCTGAACGGCGATGGCATTCACTGGCCTGTGCTAGACGGTTTGTCCCGACGCTGGCAGGCAATCGCGGCACGCGCCCCTCCACTGCAGTTTCACTTGGCTGTTTCGGGATGGCGCAGGAACGAGCCCATATGATCTTACGGCAGAGCAGGTCGCTCAGAAAGCTGTCAAGCACAACAGCCGCAGCACCATGCGTGGCGAACAGGACACCGGCTTTTTGGGTACGTTGCACGGTGTGATGCGAGGGGTACCGCATGAGCCGCAGCACGAGCCATGATGTGTGCGCAATGTCGGCCAGCGAATCGATTGTTTAACGCTTGAACACATGAATGTCTCACGGTATTGTACTTCGGGTAGCCTGGCGTGCCGGATTCATGACGATGTTGCGCTGTCCGTGGGAATCCCACATCCGCGTGCGGGTACGTGTTGTTTTGCGTTGGGCTCGCTTGTCGACCAGGGCCTGGCCGGGACCTGAAAGACGTGTTGTGACCTGCTCTTTTTCCCACTGCCATTCATGTTTCAGCCTGGAGCCACGTATCAAGTTTGGCGAGGCAATTCTTTGTGGTGGTATGGTGAGGCGGTAAGTTTATTCGGGTGGGTGATGGGTTCATCCAGGATCATCAGCTCACATGTGCATGCGTGTTCGCACGTGTCTTGCGTGTCTCTATGCGTATGTCACTTTCTGGCATCTTTGTTGGGTAGGTGGAGGTGCTGGATAATGGTGTGTGCACAAGCAGCACCCCGCTGGAGCGTGGGTGGTTTCCCAAGACGGCCGTGTCGGAGGCAGAGCAACAGTTGCGCTACGTGGAAGTACGGCGATGATAACCTGGCCCGGACGCAACAAGGATCGGGATGCTCAATTGACTTGCTACAGGCAGACATCGACAAGTTTAACAATGAAAAGCAAGAAGAGAGAGGGAAAGAAAAATTAAGACAAGGTGCACTATCGCCAGAAGGTCAGACATGGGGCGGGAGGGGAGACGCGTGCCGTGCGCGCAAGTGTGGCACAGCCAATGCACGGAAGAAGGGCAGGGCGGCTCTTGGAGCTCTCAGCAGAGACTGTCGTCTCTTCAGATAACGAGCAACAGAAAAAAAAAAGTCTAGAGGCGGCGTTGCTTCTTAGGGCGGCAGCCATTGTGGGGCACGGGGGTCAGATCACTGATTGAGCTGATACGCAGGCCACCTGCTTGCAAGCCCTTGAGCACATTCTACATCGCAGGTATGGCGGTCCAGTGAGTGGAGCTCGGTCTGCACGGCGGTGAACTGGGGTGGGTTCATTGTCGAGGGGGTCAAGGAGCAGTAACCTAACCCCAAGAAGCAGCGTCCACAACTTACCGGTCGCGCAGGTCCAATGCCTTTGAAGAGAACACGCACTTGGCGCACACCTCGATCACGAGCCGCCTGGCAAGGGCATGGCAGGGAGATGCATGTTGTGAGCTGTCATCACCTGCCTGCTGGCCTTGACGATTGGGTTGGGATGAGGGGGTAGGGGGGCGCAGTCTAGCTGACCTCCGCGGCGCGTTGGCTGGCAACTTGGGCGGCATATGTTGTGCTGCGACGTGCGCCCTTGAAGCCACACGATCCCTGCAAGGACAACGAGTGCAATTCAGACGCGGACACGGTGATGAGGGGTGTTGATGCGAAAGGCCGCACGCCGAAGGGCGCACGCGTGCGCGCGATACGAGCCCACATACCGCTGAGGCCCAGTTGAGGGAGTTGCCTGGAGGATTGCAGGTGGCAGAGGTGGGGAGGGAGGGAGGGAGGGGACGGGGCAGTGATGATGATGAGATTTGATACGAGCAGGTGGGGTTATGCCATCATGACAGAATGCACGCCAGGGTGAAGAGGAAGGGTGGGGCGTGCGCGCGCGTGTGTGGAGAGGTTGATGGGGAGTCGGCACGGACCGTCGCGGCGGCTGATGGTGACAATGGTGTTGTTGGCAGTCATTTTGACGTGTGCCAGGCAGCTCTCGAGGTCTTCTTCACGCTCGGCACTCTTGCGACGCTGGCGCAGGGATACCTGGCGCATCCAGTCAGCTGCATCAGCCTCGGACATGCCAGCAATATTGTATTGGTTGGTCGGGTTGGCGGTTTTCCCCGTCTCGGGCTGCTCTGTTTTGCTGTCAGAGCTGGCAGCGGCCTCGGGTGACGGCACAGCTTCTTCCACCGGTGCCGCTGCCGCGGGTGGCTCCTGAGACGCATCACTCGGGCGCTCCTCCTCGGCCCAGACGGGCTGCGCCGTATGCAACGCCGCACTAAGTTGCGGCCGCGTGAGGCGAGCGGCCTGGTTGGCAGCCGCACTGATGCCACTCCAGCTCCGCATCGACCACACACTCGGCCCTCGAGCAGCAGCGAAGCCCCGCACGGACCCAGCCGCGAGCACAGGGCTGCCAAATCGCAGCGCCGTGCGCATCACCACCTGCAGCGCCCGCATCGTGAGCCGGTCGGACGTTGACAACACGTGTTGTTCGATAAATCCAACTCGCTCGCTACGACAGTCTGATGGTTTTTACACTTTAATGTGTTGAAGCTGACCGTTGCGAGCTGCTACCAATTGTAACAGGCAGAGGGCAAGGCAGGGTTGTGTGACTGATGAGAGGGTTGATGCCATGGGTCAGGGAAGTACAGAGACATGAGGTGTTCAAGGAGAATGGGCAAGAGGGTGTCACAAAAATCAATTTCGCGTAAGCTTGGAATCTATGCAAAAACCAGAGGTAAAGCTGAGGACGTCATCTTTCTCCAGAGGCTGACTCTAGCCAGTCCCAAAATTCAGAGAGTCCTTGAATGTTCTTTCTTCTATCCAGAGGTTTGGCTAACGGTCCTCAAGATCCTTTGTCTCTCGGAAAAAAAGATGAGAGAGGAAGAACGGCAAAGCGACAACCAGAGAGGTACAGCCGTCTGCATGCGTACTATCCAGAGAGATAATCCCCCCAACGAATAAAGAAATAATTTTACACTAGCAAACTACACTTATCCAGAGAGAAGCCATCTCAGCAGCGCTCGATCCAGAGATTCGTCCCCCTCGAGAACCTTTTTTAGAGAGTGCGAGAGCAGAGATTCAACAACACATTATCAAGAGCGAGAGGACGACGACGACGACGACGACACAGAAACGGCAGCGCGGGAGCACTTACGCGTGAAAGACGTCTCTCTGATCGACGCGTCTACTTGCCAGAGCATCTCTTGTATTTGGTGAGGGTAAGTGAACGAGTGGGGCAATGATCCACGCCCCCGCCACCCATCGCCTGTCGGCCTTGCGCCTTGATTCACGCTTCAGACACACAGACACCGACACGAACACCGACACAGAGACACCGAGCCAATGGCTCAACTTTCCGACCACTTGAAGACCCGCTTCTTCCGTTCCCAGCGCTTGCGTCGGCGCCTGCATGTATGCCAGGGCTTGGGCAGTGTCTGAGGTTCATACAGCACCTCAGTTACACAGCCCAAGGTCATTCAAACGTGTGAAGTACCGCCGCAGGCGGTGTCGGATGGCTGGACGTCGCTCCAGCTCGCAAAGGCTGCTCGGCGCGATGCAGGCGAAAAACTCCACTCGCATAGACTCACACCAACCCTCTGAATCAAACCATTTTAAACTCGATCACGCGTGGTGGGAGGCCCTGGTTTCAGGGAGGCATGCCTCCCGCAACCTTGCCACTGCCCTTGCCTTGACCGTTACAGTTTTTTTTTTTTTTTTTTTTTTTTTTTTTTTGACCCATTGTTCCATTCTTACCTCCTTGAGCCTTTCAGCGTCCAAAGCCTCCGCACACAACTGCCCCTTCAGAGCACTGCAAACACTAGGCGTTTCGAAGTATCTTCTGGTCTTCTGCTGTTTAAATTTTTGTGACTCCATTTCCCGCACTGCGCCCACCCTGTGTAAACCATTCTCTGACTCGACACCACTGTCTGTTTGAACGATTCAACTCGATTTGTGACCAACCTGAATCAGGTAGCGGCCGGGTCTAACTCATTATCGTTTGCTGCGTCCTGCTGTTCATTTCCCATAGGTTCCAACTGTTTTCAACGAAGAGGAGCGCGCAAGGCATCTTTTACCCAACAAGACCTCCGGATCCTCCAACGTGCATCCAACTTGGTGTCTGATAGTGTCAAACACAAATCGTGCACGAATTTGATCCCGCTTCGTTCCCCTTCTTCTTCATCTTTACAAGAGCAGCCGAGTCCTCACCGTCATGCCTCATTGAGCTGCCCATGAGTGCGTCCTTGACGCGTGTTCCACCATCGGCACCCTCCACGCGCCAGCGGACTCAACACCCGCTCCGCTGGCGACAAGGGTTTGGCGGGCTGTTGTTTTGAACTCTGTAACATAATCTCGCCCCGCGCGCCGTGGGCCATCGGCGCAATGGTATGTTCTTCTAACAACCTAGCCACCCTCGCTCGTCATCTCGCTGAGACGCAGGCCCTTTGCTCAGCGTGAAAATATTCCTGGACACTTTAGGACCCCAAGCTCCTGTTGCAGAGGTTGAGCCAAATGCCGGAGCAACAGCAGCAAGCCATCCTTGCACAATACAATCTCAGACTGGTACGGTTTTGGAACGGCGAAGACGTCCAATTTCATCGAATCACACGCTCATCTCACACCACAATTCGCTGCGACTCTGCCCATCCCAAACGTGATCAATAGCACAATGGCCAATTTGTCCCTCTGAATCGTGGGGCACCATCGGGCCAGCCCGGTGTGTCTGCTCCACACATGGGTATGCCCACATCACAGCCGGCGGGCATGGCCACCTCCGTAGGCAATATCCGCATATCACAGGCTGGCAGCATGGCCAGTAGTGGTTTACACGTCGGTGTCTCTGGAGCCGGTTCGCTGCCGGGAGGGATTCCCGGTATGCCTGGTCACTCGCAAGCCCGACTCGTGCATCCCATGCTTTCTGTTCCTTCCAGCATGCCAGGCCCCTCCGTTCCCAGTGGCTCCAGCATGGGTGCACTGAGTGGTGGCGCCGTTCCACACGTGTCCGCCGCCGCTTCCACCTCCGGTGCTGCTGCCCACTCCCCCTTTACCCCAGGGCATACGCCGAACGACATGCAACTTTCTGCTGGCTCGCATGGCGCGCAGCCTAGCTCTTCTGGTGTCTCTCTGGCACGCTTGCCACCCAATGTTCAAAATGGTATATCTTGCTGAAACAAATGACGGCCCATCATCGCATTGCCAACGAATCTCATTCTATCTCTCTTTGCTTTCTATCCTGATTTTAGCTATTGTCAAACTGGCGCAGCAAAAAGGCTGGGACCCTGAACGCTTGACACCTGAGCAAGTTTCATCTCTACAGCAAATTTTATATACGATTCGAAAGCACCAGCTCCAAGCTCAAGCCCTGCGGCAACAACAGCAACAGCAACAGCAACAGCAGCAGCAACAGCAGCAGCAACAGCAGCAGCAACAGCAACAGCAACAGCAACAGCAACAGCAGCAGCAACAACAACACTCGTCGCAACAGCAGCCTCAGCAATCATCGCAGCATCAACCGTCAGGGGTTCTCCAGGGGCAGGCTCTACAGCAGGCTCAGGCTCAGGCTCAGGCTCAGGCTCAGGCCCGAGCACATGCACAGGCGCAGGCGCAGGCGCAGGCTCGGGCCCAAGCGCAGGCGCAGGCGCAGGCGCAGCGTAGTACATCCTCTCCTCAAACTCAGGGACAGCTCCCGCGGCCCGGCGTTAGTGCAGCCGCCCAGGTGTCGCAGGCTCAACTACAAGAGCTCCTGCAACAACAGCAGTTGCAACGCCAACAACTTCAATACCAGTTGCAACGCCAACAAGAACATGGCATGCCACCGCAGTCTCAAGCAACTCATTTGCAGCGTCTTCTGGCCCAACAACAACAACAACAACAACAACAACAACAACAACAACAACAACAACAACAACAACAGCATCATCATCATCAGCAGCAGCAGCAACTCCAACAGCAATTGCTTCAACAGCAACGCATGGGTTCTATGACTTCAGTAGCATCCGGAACTGGTGGTGTCTCAACTTCTGCCGCCTCCCTTATTCCGACCCTGTCCGAAGCCATGGTACGTTATTCGCGTCCTGCACTGTGTTTTGCCGTCAGTTGGGAACCTCATGTGAGTTGTGCCTGGCACCCTTGCTCACGTGACCTGCTCATATCTCTACTCCCGTTGACTCGCGTTGGAATAGAAACGGCATGTCTTGCAGTCTATGCAGCCAGCTATTGACGAACTTGTGAAGAGACTGAAAAGTCAGAACACACCTCCGGAGAAGATTATGCAGATTGTTTCTGGTTACCGTATGCGGCAGGTAAGTTTGTGCAGCACACATGTGACAAGGGCATTCGCCTCTTTGCACAGTGAGACAAAAGTTGACACACGCGCGTGCATCGATGTCTTTTCGTAGCTGAGCATAGTTGCACAACAACAACAACAACAACAACAACAACAACAACAACAACAACAACAACAACAACAACAACAACAGCAGCAGCAGCAGCAGCAGCAGCAGCAACAACAGCCACAGCCACAGCCACAGCATCATCAAACACACCAACTGCCGCTTCAACATTTGCAACAACAACAGCAGCAGCAGCAGCGACAACCACAACAATCACAACAATCAACACAACAACAGCAACAGCAACAGCAACAACATCAGTTGTCCGGTCAACGTGGGATGTCACATGTAGGGTCAGCCGCGTCCCAGATGTATCAACAACAACAGGCCGTGCATCAGCATTCGAACACCGCTGTCATGGAGCGTCTTCAGGCATCCTCAACCTCTCAAGGGGCTCATTCACATGGCGCAGCACCAGCTGGCCCTGGTCCTAACACTGCAGTCCACGCCGTACAGCAGAAGGCTCAACAAGGCCCTGTAGACCAATCAAGCAACTCGTCAACCTTACAGCTTCACAAAAACCAGGTCAAGCTATACCTGGCGCGACTGATACACCAAGAAAAAGCGACTATGGGTGACATTGAGCGCATTCGGCAAGCCTTGGAACAGAACAATACAAATGCTTCCCAGGTTGAGCTTTTGCACCGCGAATTGGCCAAGCTCAACACCAAGGTACCTGAAATGCGCCGGAGAATTCAAGAGCATGCGAACCTTCTGCGGCAGATCGATTTTGAGCTTCAAAAGCTCGCGCATTCGCCTGCCAACAATGTGGTCCATGGTTCCGGATCCACCAGCATGACCCCCGACGTCGCGCGGACGCCTGGATACCCAAATCCCGCCTCAGTACCAGCAGAGACCGCACGGGACAATGCATCGACCCAGGGTCTAGGCAATTCGCGCGCCGGTTCTCGTGCTGCCTCCCGCCCGACCTCGGCTGCTGCCACACCCACTTCCACCACTAACGACGAGGTAACGCCAGCCAAGAAGGCCAAGCGACGTGCCGCTCAAAAACAGCGAGTACCAAAGACAAGCGTCAAGCAAACTTTGCAAGACATCAAGGATCGGCTTGAGGCCATGCGCAAGAATACTGCCCCTCCCGTGCTTTCAGTGGACGAGCAGCCCTCTGATGAAATCCTATTATCCCGGGCCCATCACCGAGCTCGTCGCCGGTTCGTAGGACCCGGTGTTGCATGCGTGACCTGCCTGCATTGTTCAAGCACCATAACGGCCAGCAGTCAGCTGACATCATGGTTCACCATCTCATTTGTTCCTACCGCTTAGATTGCGTGATATCCGCTTGAAGGAGGGCCAGATTCTGCACACCGGACACCGCGAGCCGTTTGAGAATTTCGGGGACGCTTTGGACAGGTGTGTTTGGATTTTTTTTTTCTTTTTTCAGTAGTGACGAGCTGTGCCTTCTTGTACAAATATTTTCATCATCGTCCTGCACGCCATTTCTTGTAGTTTGAGCGCTTTCCATAACCTTCAACGCGAGACGTATGCTGAAGCCGATGCCGTGTCTGACGATGAGGCTTTCGAAGAAGTGGGCGAGGAGCTGCTGCAGCGTAGCGAGGAGCTGCTGCAGCGATTCGGCGACGTGTGCTTGGTCGCAGCTTCGGTGCGTTGCAGTTCCAAAAGCGGGGTCTGTGAATGTGCCAGTCGCAAATCTCATGCTGTGCTGTGTGCTTGGTTGTACAGAAATCCGGTTCGCCAGGCCTCTCTATCTTGATGGAGCGTGAGCTCACAACCATCATGAAAGATCAGTTGGAACAGGAAGAAAAAGATTTCGCCCTTGATATGGAAATAAAACGTGCGTGTGTGCGTGCGTGGTGCCCGCACTGGATGTCTTGTTCCACAGCTCAGCATTTTTGACTCGTTCTTACTGCACTTCAAATTAGGCGCCGAGCTCCTTGCCCTCCAAGAGGCTGAAGCTGCCAAGCAGCAGTACGTTGAGGAATCTCTGGGCGGTGACTTTTCCGTCGATGAACTGCAGAATCTCCTAGACCTTTAGACTTGCAGAAAGTAGTCTGTGCATGATGTTGCGCTGACCTCGCCCGCTTCAAAATTCTTTTCAACTTTTCTTGGCCCAGCTCTTGAACGAGTGCATTATTTGCTTGTGGCCTTTGCATCATGAACACGGAGGAGAAGCGGGCGTTTGTGTGTTTACTTTTGTTCTGGACGAGTGCCTTCCAGGTGTCTTTTTGTTAACTACTCACACGGTTGCTAGTTTCTCGCACCACAGCCTATCTTGTGATCGTCGTGCGCTGGAGTGGTGCCTGCTTGCTTTTTTTTCTTTCTGTTCAATTTTTTTTTTTGGATTGTTGTTGTGTTACGCTGAGTCCCATTGAGTTTGTGAAACCTGACGACAACTTTGTATCGCTAAGCCTGGGCGAAGTGGCCTGAGGCTGGGAGTAAAAGAACTTGTTTATTGTAGGCAATGTCGATTGCTAATTTCTGGGGGTCGGTCGCCACGCAGCACGCTCAGCGTGTCAAGCAGGGTCGAGGAAGCACAATTGCCATCGTTGGAAATATGGGTTCGTTTACGAGGGGACGAAGTTCATGGGGATGACGGAACTCCCGCACCCGAGCCATAAAGGGGCAATTGGCGTAGGGATTGATGCAGTTCTTCCATGATGGCAAGGTCTTCCTCTGCAAGCACTTGGGCATTCTCAGAGACATCGTGGGTTATCAAGTCAGAAACACGGAGCGGGGAGCCTGGCATGGCAGCTGGGTGGTCAGATGCCAAATTGGTCAAGGTTGGGGCTTCATTGGTGCGTGGGGGAATTCTCCATGTAGGCTGCATGGGCGCGTGAGGGGTGGCACCGGCACGACCCCGATCACTCCGCAGGCGCGCCGAGGAAGCAGGCTCGATCGCTGCAGGTTGCGTATTGAGCGTAACGGGTCGGGTTTGGTTGATGGGCCCAGCCGGATTCGCGGTGGATCCAGAGCTTGGATGGGATGATATGGGCGAGGCTTCGGAACCAAGACCACTATGCACTCGCTCGTGTGCCGACCGTGGGCCATGGCCGGGGCTGGTAGTGACGTGGCGGGTGGGCGGTGACGTGTTGGCCGAAGGTGTGATGGATGGGGTCAAGTTGAGGGCGGGATTGGGCGTGGAGCTGCTGCCTGTGTCCGTTTTGCCACTTGTGCGGCGCACTTGAGCTAGTTCGAGCTGTAGCGCTCGAGCCTGAGTGGCATGCATGGCGGCAAGCACGCGAAAGGAATGGGGGCGTAGGCGAAAGCGAAAGCGCAGCTCCTTGCGATCCGATTGCAGAAAGCCCTCCGCCTCCAAGTCGTCACGCTGATAAAACTTATCAAAGCCCCAACACTCGTGCAGCGCAAAAATGTTACTTCCCTGCCGCTGAACGGGCCGCGCAGAAGAGGATTCCTGTGGCAACAGCTCAATGCTCCAGTCGATAAGCAACTACCGAAGCGCGGATCGAGGCATGTACAGAGAAGAGGCGAGTGATGTTCATGCGTCATGGTGGGGGAGGTAGCAAGAGTAGAACGAGCCAGCGGCATGGCGCACCGGAACGTCAGGGTCGCCATGAGGACAGGCGCGCAGCTC
>NW_001865056.1:62467-100356 GCF_000002865.3 Monosiga brevicollis MX1
TTGGAGCCCCTTGTGGAGGATGCCATCGACCAGCTAGCCGTTCTGAGTGGACTGGGTAGTCGAGCCCATGGCGCGGGTGGTGGGCCGACGCCGACCGTGTTGGTGGGCGATGAGATCTCAGAGATCATCGCCCGCCAGCGCGAGCTCGAATTGGAGTATGACAAGGTTCTAGGGGTTCGGGCCCAGTTGCAGCAAGACCACAACGTTGAGCTACTGCGCGCCAATGACGATAAACTGCGTGCCATTGCCAAGGCCCTCAAGGTATATCTCTCACCCTGGTGCAGGTGCTCCACGGCACTGTTGAGTGTTCGAGCCTCGCGCGTGTGAATGTGCGTGCGGGTGTGCGTGTGTCTGAACGTTTGCGACTTCTTCACCCGTTTTGCACATGCCTCGCCACCTACTTGCGCATGAAAATGGTAGCAATCGACGTCCTCTCTGTGCGCTGCGCTACGCATGACCAATGCCTCTGGCAATGCGATGGTCAAGTTTCAAAATGATCGCCAGTTTGCACAGTTGGCGCTCGAGCAACTCCTCGATGGACTTCGAACTCAAGCACCCTCCTGTCAGGTAAACATCGGATTGGGCGATATACTTTTTCAGGGGCTTTCAAGCTTGCGTGCCTGGGCTTCCTAGTGTTGCTTGTTTGTCTTCCCGCCTGCCCGTTGTCCTGGCTTGTGTAATCGGTGTGTGTGTGTGTGTGTGTGTGGGCCTGAAACCAGACTTGCTTGCTCTTTGAAAGACCAGAGTAAGAAAAAAACAAACAAACACATGGCTTTGCATAACCAATCATTCCACGTGCGTTGTAGCCTCTGGTGGATCAGATTGAAGCGGAGCGCCAAAAGCAAGCTTCAATGGCGGCGGTGATTGTACGCGAGCAGGAAGCACGGCAGCGCATCAAGACGCTGCGAGCCAGCATTGCCCAACTTAAAGAATCCCACGTGCGACAGGTTCAAGAGTATAATAGCTTAATTGCTCAGCTCAAAGACGAATGTCAAGCCACACGTGTGCGGCTCGGCATGGAAGCCGATTACCTTACCCGCCAATCAGACCTCCAGGTGGAAATGGCCGGCAAGAAGACGACATTGACGGTTCTTGAACTCAAGGCGCAGCTTCGCGAGCTGACCACTGCACTCGAGGAAGAGCAAGCCGTGTCTGCCGAGGTACAGAGCTTTTTGCAAAAGGCTTACAGCGATCTCAAGAACAAGGTAGGCCAGTGCCCCTGCGTTTGTTGACTTGATGGTCAAGTTCTCATGGCCACGACCTTGGAGAACCGACGCTTCGTGTTGCTTGGCTGACAACGACCGCATAAATCACTCCATCACCCTAGTTGCAAGATTGGACCAACAAGTCAGAAGCAGACACAGTTGCCAAGCAGGGTGAGCTTGATGATCAGCGCGCGGCACAGGCCAAGGATCTGAATAGCTTGCAGGAGCTGACCGAACGCTACAACGAGTACAACAAGATTGTGCAAAAGGATCTGCAACGAAAGGAGAAAATGCGCCTCGCGGCTGAACGGTTCGCGCCGCCATGTGCACCAGCTCAAACATTGACCTACCAGCCAGCCAAGTGCTTCAGGTTTAGCCTCACTGCCTCTTGTTATGCGTTGCGACATCGCTGGTGAAAAACTGGCTTTCTTAGAGCTATCAAGGAGTTGGCGGCTGCGATTCGGATCCAGGCTTGGTGGCGGGGCCTGCTGGTGCGGCACAAGATGGGGCCCTACAAGGACAAGAAGAAGAGTGCCAAATCAAGCAAGAAGAAGAAGGGTGGCAAGAAGAAAAAGTAAAATCTTTTGAAAGAATGGTCTCAGTCCTGAGGTTGGAAGCGCCCAACGAGCGCTCTCTCATCGCCCCATGGCGTGCTACTCTCGTCTTCAACTCCACGTTTCATGTTATCAATCCATCATGTTCCCGCTCCCGCCGAAACAACGCCCATATGAGCTCACAGAACAGCCGAGAAATGAAACCAACAACAAAGAAAAGAAAAGAAAAAAGAAAAAAAAAAGGCAAAAAACCAAAAAAACTAGCCGTTACATTTCTTCTTGCTCGACCGGGTCAAAAGCGCCGCGCGGGTGCAGAAACGACCGTGCAAAGCAGGGTCACAAAAGGGTGGCTACCGGCGGAGCGAGGACGTGTGCGCAGGGTCAGGGCAGAGTTTGCAGGATGCAACGGTCGACGCCTTGATTGTGGCCAAGGCCACCGACCACCAGTTACGATGGGGCGGCGAGGCGAGGCACAAGGGTGGGCTTGCCGGGTGCAGAGCGCCGAGCGTGCTCGGCTCTGCGCGCTGGCCGACGCCGATCCCCAGCCTGTGCTTGGGCTATCGCGCCTCAAAATGTTGCATCAGGCTGAATTTCTGCAGGCTGGGCATGGTATGCAGATAACGTGCACCCTTTTGCCAGCACAAGCTTTGCCGCTGCCTTACGCTTATCGCGGGTGTTTGCATCATGTGGCGCTGCGCAGGGGTTTGTCGGGCAGTCACGTGTGACCACCTGGGCCAGGTGGCGGTGCTGCGCATCGCAGAAGCTTTCTCGCAAGACGACAACGTATCAAGCCAGCGCTGGCGTGCCCAGTCCCTGGCCGGTCTGTCGATTGGAGCGACGGGCATTTGCTTGAGCCGCCCTGGGGGCCACTGGGTTCAGGGGGTTCAGGGGGCGACGGCATTGGCACTCACGTCAGATCGAGGCGGGGTGCCTCTTGATTTTGGGGTGTGTGCACCGGCTGGCCCAGCCTTGGTGGCGCCAACACAGCTTGCCGACGGCGAGGGCGATGTGTCATTGTCACAGTCCCCGGCCAAGGTAGCGGCTGTGGACATGCGTGATGGACGAGAAGTGTGGTGGGCTGCGGGGGCACACGTGTATGTGTACGACTTGCGTTCTGGCACCACGCCAGTGGCGCGGGTGCATTGCGGTTCGACGGGCTCGGCCCGGGCCTGTGCCCGGCACCCAGATCATGCCGCGCTTGGTGCGGTGGCTACCGAGACAGGGCTGCATGTGTTGGATGCGCGCTGGCCCGAGATGCCGGTTCTTGACTTGACATGTCACGTGGCGCGCGAGTTTGAGCGCTCAAGTGGGTGCTATCGTACGACGGCGCGTGGTAGGTGCTCGATGGATGGTCACGTAGGATGATGTGGCAAGGAATGTGTGTGTGTGTGTGTGCGCCTGTGTGTGCGCGTGTTTATGCTATGCAAGGCTCACTGGTATGTCGGTTGTAGACGCCCATACTGGGGTGACCATGTTGGCGTGGGAATCGGGACGAGAGACCTTGCTATCGACCAATGGGCGCCACACGGTGTTGTGGAGTTTGCATCGAGCCACGCAAGAGCCCGAGCGCAGCGGCATTACGACAGTCCTGCCTCGAGCCCGCTTCTTTCTCCGGGATGCTTGCTCCAAAGTATGCCTGAGCTTAAATGGGCCCCTACCGTCTCCGCTGGGGCCTGACTTCCTGACCTCCTGCCTCCTCTGACTTTGGCTGGCAGATGATGGCGTTGGGGGGTGCAAACAGCCTGCAGCTAGGACGACTTGGGCAGCAAGACAAGGCCGCGCCCGCATGGTACTTGGACGCGGTACGTGTATGCCTGTTTACGGGAGGGGCTGCTGTGCAGTGGCTGCTTGTATTGTTGGGCAATCGTTGGTGCACCATGTTCTCTGACGGGGTAGGTGGTGTGTAGGAGGTTGGCTTGTCAGGTCTGGCACATGCAGCGTTGGCATCTCGTGGCGCTGGTCTACTCATGTGTGCGCACGGCCGCCTTTCGGCCCTTTTTAATTAGCTCAGGTCGGTTTGGTCTTGTTCAAGGGTTGGCAGCCTTTTGCAGCTTTGTGCATCAGTTGGTCGTCGGGCAGCACTTGGAGCAAGTTGCCAGCCGTCTTTCTCACGATCGCGGCTGTCGAATAGGCGGGCGTGAGCAAGAGCTGGCTAGAATCTGAAGGAGTCGAGCATGTTGGCCATCGCAGAAGGCATCAGCACATGAATTGACGTGTCATAGCCAGTGGGGGTTGAGCATGACGACATCATGGACGAGGAGGAGCCGAGCAGGACTGGCGTTGATGAAGGTGTCTGAACCAGACATGAAGCGAAGAGGAACAGAGGAATCCAGGTCGTCGAGCAGCACCGCTGTTGTCGTGGCGGTCTGTCACGACTGATGGCCAAGCGTCGAGGGCTGGGGTCTCAGACCCGAAGCCACGGCAGCGATCGACCCAAGGCCATAGCAGAATGCGCCGGCTTGACGTCTTAGAAGAACCGCTTGTCCAAGAAAGGGCTGAAGCTTCAAACTTCAAGCAGCTGCTCGCGCGACATCAATACTGTACTGGCATCATCAGCGCTGCCATCCCGTTCAGCGCTCATCACGTCCACTGCCATCACATCCATCACTGCCATCAGGTCCAGCGCTGCCATCACTGCCATCACGTCCAGCGCTGCCGTCATCATCACGGCCGTGTGGCCACTGGCGCGCTCTCTCTCGACATCGAGGTTGGGGAGGCAAAGGTTGGTGGTCGTATGCGTCGGTCGTTGAATCAACAGGTGGCCATGTGAGTCCTCCTTTTGTTCAAGCATCAGAGTGGGCAAGCAGCGTGCAACAACCTAAACCCACGCTGCACCAAAGTCTGGACAAAACCCAATCCGAAACCCCACTCCCAAACGTGTGGGTGGCGCGCCTGGATGGCGTGGCTGCACGTCCGATATGGGAACAGGGACAGTCTAGCTGTCCCGCGCCAAACCCAATCAAATGTCACGATCGACTACGTGATGTGTTATGCGCATGTGAAATTGTCCCTCCGACTTGGGGGATGGGTTGGCTCGGGGTAGCGAACCACGTTGTTCAAATACCAAACGTTCCGTCGAAAGAAGAAAGAAAGAAAGAGACAACATGAATGGAGGATAGTCATCTATTCAAGCGCGTAGACGGCAGCCTGCTGCTTCGGGTCGCGGAACGAGCGCAACTCCGAGACGCCGAGGCACCACGGGCACAAGCACACAGGACACAGGTTCACAGGTAGGTGCACGCACAAGCGCAAAGAGTCCAACAGAACACGTAAAAGACCTTTTTCCAGCTGCTGTTGGAAAAAGGAAAAAAAGGAAGAACACTTTTTTCCATCGGTTTGGGACAGGTGGTAGGTCCCCCCCCGTATCCCCCCACTTCGCCAAGCCTCCCCCAAAGGTGCTCGTGCTTGGTGCACATGCCTTCAACGGTTAGGCGAGAGAACCCTGGGGGCTGTTGAGCCCTTAACAGGACACTCACCATCTGTCCATTGCTAAACTTCGTTTTGGCTATGCGTATACCATTACTGCTACGCGCGTGGTGACTTTGAGTATCTTGCTTCATGTATGTGTAAACTAAGTCTTTAAAAAAAACGACACCAAGAGAAGAAAGCAACAACCGTCTTGTCCCGCATATGCCGTTCTGGTCAGGTCGTATTCACCGCCTGTCATTCTCGACTTTCTTCAGGCACGCGACTGACTGACTAACCCCAATGGCGCACCAACGGCGCACCAACGGCGCTTGTCCCTTCCCTTGTAAGTCACACCCCTTTCGCCTTGGGTGGGGTGGAATGACATCACGTATCTTGCTTCACACATCATCACACGCGCTTCTTTGCCTCCCCAACGTGATTGCTCACGCTGGACGTTTTGTCCCAACTTTTCTCCCTCTGTCTTTGACGCTCCTGGTTTCTCCTTGACCATGTCCATTTAGATGGCGCTCGCGCTGTGGCTGCTTGATGCGAGCCGTCTCGTCCGCTCCTGCTCCTCCTCCTCCCGGGTTTGGCCTGACTTGGTGGTGGTGGTGGGGGTGGTGGTGTATGCCAGTTGTGGCTTACTCACATGCTCTCGGCCTGAAGTTCGGTGCTTCGACTCGGCGTCGGCACCATGGCTTGCTTTGCTTTCGTGCTTTCAACCAGTGGTCTTTTTTTTTTTTGTGTGTGTGTGTGTGTTCTAATTCTGCATGCAAGGCGACTTGTCATGTGACGGGAGGCGTGGACGGCATGGCCATGTATGTATCTTGACCGCCACACCACGACGTTTGGGCTTGCAACATGATGTCACGCGACTCGTTTGTCCTTGGATTCTTGGAGGGCGGTGCAATTACCCATATACCCATACGCTAACAAGCATATCGCCCGACTGAACCTGAACCGTAGGTGAGTATGTGTATTGTGTGTTGCACCTTTGGTGATCACCCATCAAATCCCATTTTTACCCTTACACCCCACCTTGACCTTGTTTCATGATCTACCCCACCCCGCAAGCAACCACCAAGCCACAAATCCACAACCGTGGGAATAGAAAGGAGGGACATAACAGTTAACCATCATGAGTGGTAGTGTCTAATTTCCTTGTAGTGTGACCTCATTTGCTTTGCTGCATTGTTGCGTCCATGCGAGTTCGCGCTGCCCATGTGGTTTGTGCCACATTCACGTTGGCAATCTACGACTGCCTCGGCAAGAAGGGACACTGACCAACGTGGCATCCTGATTCAAAACCAAATGCTCTGACTCTGACTCCTGGCACTCGAGCGACCATGCGCACGAACGTGCGTGCCTGTCCGTTGCTCGGGGCAGCCAGGGTTCAAGAGGACGCACACCACACACACACACACACACAGTTCTCCTCATGTATGCCACGAGTCACCCACTACAGCAGAGTGTCACACAAATGCAAATCAAGAGCAAATGCTTTGAATATTACCTGAACAATGGTCCACAGGCCTGATCTACCCCCATGTCACCTGCTTTGTTCCCACTCTTGTTATGGTGGCTGCATTGCTGTCCCCCCCCTCCACCAACAAGCCAATCTACACTTCAAAGCAGTACTGTTGGTTCGGTCACGGTCAGGTTGCTTACCTCATTGCTACTGTCGTCACCTTTTGTTCTTTCATTCTTCTTCTGCAACCCCCACTCTGGTTCTTCCACTGTTCTGGTGCCTTTCTCTTCGTGTGTGGGTCTGGGTGTGGGTCCAGTTGCGGTCGCGTTTCCGTCATTTACCCCGCTACCTTGACGGTCGTTGGCTCAGGCTTGCTTATGCTGATGACGCAGCGTCTCACCTTTGCATGCCATTTCCTTTCACCGCTTCCCACTCATCCTCGACATACTCACACCACACACACACACGCGTTCTGCTTTGTTTGTGTTGATCGTTGATGAGAGTTTGGTTCATTTTTCTCGATTCGTTGAATCCCATCCTTAGTTGGTGTGTGCTTTTTTTTTTTTTTTTTTTGTGCGTTTGCTTTTGCTTTGCGTCGTTGTCGGCTTGAACGTGCCATCGGGTCCCGTTTGCCGCTCGTTTGATCAGCGTCGACGACACGGCGGCACTATCCTCCTCGACTGCCCTTTACTACCCGGCTTGAACGTGGTTCTTGAACGCGGCCTTTGTCGACAGCTGACCCCCCACATTTGCACATTCCTTCGAGTGGTAAGTGTTCCATCTTCATTCCTTTTTTTTTTTTTTTTTGAGGACGCGCATGCATACGGCAGCGCCGCTCGCACACCGCCCTTCACCACCCCCGATTAATCACGCCCCGTCACTCTACACTCTATCCCTTCCTGTGTGTGTACACTTAAGCATTGGTAAAGCCTTGTTGTTGTTCTGCCCTGTTCACCCGCTGCCATCTCCTCTATCAACGAGCCAACGAGTCCCATCATCAAACCACCACCACCACCACCACATCTTTTGTTCTATTTTTTTTGTTCTATTCCTTTTTTTTGTTCTATTTCTTCGTTGCCCTCCCAATGCGTGGATTCCGTCCTTTGGCTCAGTATCACATTTCGGTGGCTTTGAAAAGCGTGTGGGGTTTTGGTGGATAGTGGATGGCACCATTGGCACCATTGGCAATTCGCAACACCCATCCACCAAGCAACCCAACCCAACCGACTGGTGCCGTTGGTGCTGTCATAATGCCATGTAACCAGAACGCCGCGGAGCCACCTGTCCCTTTCAATCATGGTCTTACTTTCTCTCCTTCCTTTTGTCGTAAAAACAAGTGTGTATGTGTGTGTGTGTGTCGTGGTGCATATGCCATTTTTTTTCGACTTTTTATTCTGTTTTATGTCAGCAACACTTGATGGCCCAACCTCAGCCGCCGTCGCCGTCTTCACTCCCCCAAACTCCTCCCGAGGCTTTCGGGATAATCCCCCACCCACATCTCCTTCTTGGGGCATCATTCACACACACGCTCACACCCTTCGTGACTCCGTCTTTCTCTCATTTTTGTATGCTCCTTTCTTCGTATTTTTTTTCCACAGAAGAGCACAGCCTTGGCCGAGCCTGCATCATGCCGTCCTACGCCATCTGTATCAGCCTCGCCCTCGAGTGCCTGCCCAAGGCCAGCCAAGACGGCCTCTCCGCCAAGCAAATATACGCTTTTATGGAATCGTACCGCGAAGTTGTGCCGGCTTGCCAGCGGTACGCCACAGCATCCCCGCTCGTTCGACTTGCGTTGTTCATCTTCCCAAGCACGCCACCTCACCACCACACATTGCTCTTCGGTTCCCGCTCACAGTAAGAATTGGAAGAACGGCATCCGTCATTGCCTGAGTGGCCTTCCCTGTTTCTACAAACCCGACGACAGCACCCGCTGGTTCATGCGCGAGGACCTCTTGCCCACAAAGGCCAAAAAGTCGCTCAATCGCTATCGTGAACTCCATGCCGCCACCCCCACCCGACCCGTCCAAGTACGTACCCCTCCGCCCGCATCACCTTTTGTTGATCCATTGCGGTGGTTCCCTTTTTACCGCGCTCACCTCTCTCACTTATACCCATGTTGCTTGGTCATCAACCCCATGGTAGGATTGTGTCTATCAAGTCCTGCACGAAATTTGCAAGCGTCGCGAACGCGGCAGCGCCAGCAAATTGCTCAACAGTCTCGCCTCAAACGCCCACTCAGAGAACAGCAACAGCCCGGCCCTCACCGCCTCACCGGCCTCGGTTTCCGCTACCTCCGCCGCCTCGGACCAACACAAGCAGCAGAAACTTGCCGCTCAATCGCAACAAATGCCTCAGCAAATGCCTCAACAGCCACAACACCCCATGATGATGAATCAACAGCAGCAACAACAACTTGCCGCCCAGATCTCAATGGCCTCGCTCGCGCAAATGCCTCCGCAAATGCAGTCCATGATGGCCCAAGCCATGCTCTCGGGCGCCGCCTCCTTCATGCCCAACGGCATGCCCCTCTATGCCTGGCCCACCATGTGCATGCCCAACGCGGGCAACCCCAAGGATGGCCAGTTTGCCATGCCCATGTCCATGGCTGGAGCCATGCCTGCCAGCTCCAGCACTGGCAATTTTCCCCCGGTCTTTATCATGCCCCAGTCCTTCATGCCCATTGTCAACAGCTCATAACAGCTCAGACCCGCCGCTGACCTTGCGTTGGCCAGCGGTTTTTAGGCTTGGTTGTATTTTCGTGTTCTCCTTGGTCTTTGTTCGAGGCGCTTTGCTCCCCCACCCGTTTTTTTGATCCCATCTCGTCGTGCATGCACCTGCGCTTAAACGGCCCTTGGACGCCTCGACCTTTGCGGATCGCCCTGTCCTGCGACCCGCTGTCGATTTTCGCTGCTGTTGTCATTTCTGGGCATGTGCTCTCTACAAACTCGATTGCCAGACTCGACCCAATGCGTGGCCAAGCCACGCGCCTCCCCTGTGTGTACTTGAGAGTGTTTTTGCTTTGATCGTCTTGTTTATTTTCGCTGTCCCTTCGTGTTCTAAGCGTGTGCTGCGCTCTGGCATGGCTTTGAGCCTTAGCAATGTTGTAACTGTGGTTGTCTTCCTCCCGGCTAGCTGCTCGGCGTTGTAGGTGTGTTTGTGGATTGACTCTTTCTTCGTCTCCACCCCTTATTTCTTTCTCTTTTTTTTTTTTTTTTTTTTGAGCTTCACTTTATTTCTTCTGCTGCTTGGCGGTGCCATTGGGTGCAGAGCGCAAGGACCCGCCCATCTTGAAATTGATAACTTGATGCATCTCTTGTACTTTCCTGACTAAAATTTCGGGCCCTATACCAAGAGTAGCTCGGCCACGGTTGTGCTGAGCCTGTTACAAACATCCAAGCCTTTGCCCGTGAGCCGAATGCTGGCTGGCAAATGGCCGGCTTCAGTGATGGGTTGGTTGAAGCGTGATGCCCAGGCTGTAGGCTGGATTTTCTCAGAGTACTCGAGCAAGCCTGCCTGCGCCAATTGCTGCAGCTCCTTGCGCGCCTTGGGCTGCAAGCTGACACCAAAATGGGCGGCAACTTGGGCCAGATCAAAAGGCTCCCGCGTACGGCACAGAAAGGCCTGACCAACGAAGAAAAAGACATGCACAGTCAGGGAGTGTCGCCGAAATAGGAGCTTCACTGTGTGCCGAAAAAGTCATGTGTACATACCACGATATCCGTCACGGCCTCCTCCATTGTGCGTTTGATCAAAGCTTGATCCATGCCGTCTAGGCGCCAGCGCTGACGAAGAGTTGCCATGCAGCCATCGCCATCGCGCAGGGTAAGTAAGCATGTGTGCACTTGTTGGTACCTGGCTCAGCTGTTCAGAACAATCACAGAATTGAGATGGTGCAAAACAAGGGACCCGACCTCAATACTGGCTGGCGCTTGAAAGGCGAGGGCACTGCCAGGTACATAGATTTGGCCTGGTAACAGAGCACGAGTTGACGAGAAACCAGATCAATCGTAGAAGCTGAGTTAAAAACACATCGCGTCGCGAGGCCGGCTGCAGCCTTCAGGGAAGAAAAGAGACACCGCCGCAGGAGAAGGGGTGGGCATCTGTATACTTACTCACGGCACCAGGTCCGATGCCCAGATAGTCTGTACCACGCCAGTAGGCCATGTTGTGGCGCGAAAACATGGTTGGAGACTGGGCGTAGTTGCTAACTTCGTAGCGTTCGAGACCATGGGCACTGCAAATATCCTGTGTTGCAAAGTAGTAGTCATCTGGATCTGGAACTTTCAGGCCCAACCTGAGGGTGTCATGATAGAGTGAGCCGGGTCCTGGCGAGTGTGTGTGTGTGTGTGTGTGTGTGTGTGTGTGTGTGTGTGTGTGTGTGTGTGTGTGTAAAACAAACGGACAACCTGTGGCGTCCGAGGCATGTCAACGCGCAGCTACAGACTTGGTCTGGTGGTACAAGATGGTGCCACGCTTGACGGTGAGCTCGTAGATGGACATGTGCGCAGGCTTGAGCTCGGTCAAGACATGGTCCAGGTCGGTGCACCAGTCGTCCAGCGCTTGGCCTGGAAGACCAAACATGCTGAGGCACGCGTTAGGGATGAGACGGACAAGGTTGACCCTCTATATCTCAATCCAAGCTGATTCCTTGGCGGGTGGGGCCAGGGCGACGTACAGATCCAGCGAGACACCCGTTGAACCAAAGACGTCTTGTGCCTGCTTGACAACACGCAGTGCCACTTCAGCTGAGTGCTGGCGACCAAGAGCTTGGAGCAGGGGGTCCCGTATGGCCTGAACACCAATCTATTTGGTAGTACATGAATACGGCGTCTGGTTGGAACGACAAGTGCTACAGAGACCGAAGAGAGCCAATCAAATGGGTGTGTGCGCCGGCCCCCAAGAATGCACGGACCGAGAGGCGGTTGATGCCAGCTGTTTGCCATCGAGCCAGGGTGTCACGGGTAATGTTGTCTGGATTTGCTTCAAGGGTAATCTATGTGTGCGCCCGGACAGCGACGTGCCCGCACATGTTGAGCTCAAAGCTGGTGCACTGGATGCAAGTGACCGGCTGATCTTGTACCTCAACAGGGTGGCTGGAAGGGGGAAACATGGTGTAGACCAGATCCACGAGACGACGCAAGAGGGAGGGGGACATGAGGGACGGGGTTCCACCACCAAAGTAGAGAGAAGTCAGCTGTCGCTGAGTGTTGGGGCTTGGCAGCTGTTGTACGAGCTGTGTCAGCTGTCGCCGATAGGCCTGCAGCACCTCATCGTGCGTTGGGTCAGCCCCGCGACCGGCCCCACGAAACCATGCCGGCTGCTTGATGGCTGGATACTTGACAAAATCACAGTAGGTACATATTCGAGAGCAGAATGGCCAGTGCACGTACACGGCCAAGGCGCGCGCCTTGGCAGCCATGGCGGTTCAGCGGCTGGGCGTCTCAAGGGCCCGTGCTCGATGCAAACCGGTAGAAAGTTTCAAGCCGAATCTCACCAAGACGACCCAACCATATCAAAGCCCCACCCTCGTCCACCGCGTCCGAAGGGAACCCCCCCACCACACACTCTATCTCCTCTGCAATCCAGCCGTCGCGCGCTGCCAGACGTAGCCAGATGGCGACCGCGGCGCCAAAGGTGCTTGCCAGCATGGAAATGATGACAACATAAAGTACGAAAACCCTCTCATTAACTTTCATATAATACGTTATATAATCTTCATAAAGTACCAAATATGCTACATTATCATGATCATCAAAAAGTCAGTTACGTATCTTCAATAACCATTCATTTCAAAACATAAAATGACGTTACTACGCGAGCAAGACTACAACAAGTTTACTATTTACTACATTAACGTTTCAGGGCAGGAAGCGGTGACTGGCGGATGGCCGGGCGAGGGTTGTGGCAGGGGTTGAAGCTCGTTGGCTGTGCTGTGTGGCTGCGCCGGGGGGTGAGCACGGTCGCCTTGCGGGTTGGAGCGACGGGACAGAGGGCCGTGCGTCGAACCTGCATCATGCCTTGGCAAGAGCTTGAAAGCTGCCGGAGCTTGTCATCGCAAAGCACCATCGATACGAGCAAGCTTGAGCTTCAGGTACCGCCTGGATGAGCCGCGATGGCTGCCTTTGTGGTGAAGCGTAGCAGTGATTGACCGCCATGGCCAATGGACACCATGTGCACTTAGGTCCCACGCGACAAAGAGCCCGTCGTCTTGATTGCCTGTGGGTCCTTTTCTCCTGTGACTCTGATGCATTTGCGGCTGCTTGAGGATGCCCGTGACACATTGCATGCCCAAGTAAGCCTCTTTTGCCTATCCGTGTTGACCAACGAGAGAGGAGAGAGGAGAGAGGAGAGAGGAGAGAGGAGAGAGCGCGCGGAAACGGGGGAAGGGTGTGGCAAGGGTTTGATATGTTCCTCAGCACTTGGTTCGGCTCCGGCTTGCACAGGGACATCGGCATGTCATCGGCGGCTATCTGTCCCCCACGCATGACAAGTACGGCAAGAAGACCCTGGCTTTGGGCCACCATCGTCTCAACATGTATGCTTCGCGCTCTTTCGTGGCGGCACTCCCACGTTACCCTCAAAGCCAATGGTGTGAGGCTCCGCTATTTCTCACCCTCGCACACTTGGACATGGGCCACAGGACGGCGCTGGCGGTCGAGGATTCTGAATGGCTCAATGTCGACGTTTGGGAGAATGCACAGTCAGGGTGGACGCCGACGGCATTGGTCCTGGATCGCTTTGAGCGGGCTCTGCAGGCGGTGGCTTTGACCGATGAGCACGGCGACCCGCATCCCAAGCCCATCAAGGTGATGTTAACGTGTGGCGCCGATCTACTGGATTCTTTTGAGACCATCAAGGAAGATGGCAGCCCTCTCTGGCAGCCGGCACACCAGGACATCATTGCCCGCAACGGCATTGTCTGCCTTGAGCGCCAGGGTACCGACATTGACGAGGTGCGCTCGCCGCTGCCTGCCCCAACGTCTTATGGTTGTATTTTTTTTCCAAGCGCACTGCAATAGTGCTTTGCCTCGACTTGAGAAAAGCACACCCCCTCGATTGGTTTGATTGGACCGTTCTTGACCGAAATTTGACGCGTTGCGTGTGACCTTAGGTGATTGCCCGCCAAGACGTTTTGGCACGGAACCGAGCCAACATTGTCGTATTTCCGCCCGCGGTACGACCGATGACACCACAGAAATGAGCGTTGGCCTGAGGAGTGGATGGGCATGTTTTCTCACATGCACGGTCTGCAATGCAGGTCACCAACTCCATCAGCTCCACCACGGTGCGCCGGCAACTGGCGCAGGGCCGATCAGTTCGGTACCTCATCCCTCGACCAGTGGAAGACTACATCTACCGCCACCAGCTGCATCGCCTGCCCAACTGGCAGGCCTAAGACAACTGCTTCGAACGCCGACCACCACACCTCGACGGATTGTGACAATAAACGAACATGATGGGGCCAAGGACTGCAAAAGGCCCAACCCGACCCTTTGTCTAGCCAGGCTCTGATCCCTGTGCGTGGTGGCAACGGCGTCCTCCGGCGCCATCACATCAGCTTTCCATAACCCTAGAGCATCATAATCTACAGGAACTTGATTTGTTTTTATTATGCCGATGACTATGCAAGTCGATACCAGCAGAATATTAGAGTATTGGAGACAAGTGTCAGCAGGAGCAGCGGGCACAGACACAGGCACAGGCAGTAGGCACGGGTTGAGATGTTCGGAAAGAAGCATCGAGGCAGTGGGAGACCAGATCGAGAACACAGACACACAGACACACAGACACACAGACACACAGACACACACACACACACACACACACACAGACACACACAGACACACAGACACACAGACACACAGACACACACAGACACACACACACACACACAGACACACAGACACAGACACACACACACACACACACACACACACACAGACACACACACACAGACACACAGACACAGACAGACAGACAGACACACACACACACACACACACACACACACACACACACACACACACACACACACACACACACACACACACACACACACACACACACACACACACACACACACACACACACACACACACACACACACACACACACACACACACACACACACACACACACACACACACACACACACACACACACACACACACACACACAAACAGAGCAAAAAACGGCTCCAGCATTATTTTTGCGGATTGCGAGCGCATGCCGCATCTGATTCGAATTGGTGCGCGGGTGTTGTTGGTATTCGGCAGGGATTGACGCGCTGGGCGGGTGTGGCACGGTGGAGGTTGAGGGTTGGGCTGGATCGTTGGTTGTATGGGTTGAGAAAGTGAAGCCACGGCTCGACGTGCAGGTATGCGGTGCGCCTTTGGGGGGGGGGGAACTCGCAATGGTCAACCGTGAGCCGGCTCATCTGTTCCGGCTGTGTATGACGCAGCACATCACAGCCGTGTGCCTAGCTTTGGCGAGGGCTTGGCAAAATGGCGCGCCCATCTACAACACAGGCCATTAGCCGCACACCACGGTTGCCCGGCTGGCTGCCGCTGGTGCTGGCCGGGCTGACCTGGTTGCCCTCCGTCCACACAGTCGCATGCACGACCCAAGACATTGGCTATGTCTACACAGCATGCAAGGGCAACCCCCCCGTCCGCAATGAGGTTGGCGTCGCCTCCTCTGCTCAGATGCTTCCTTTCTCATGCTTGCGAAACAGCACCCACGCACCCATCATGCCGAAGGATATCACCCCCACTCACGACGATCATCTTCCTGTTGATCGGCGCCCTGACACGAACGCATGTGTTTTCCGCAGCTGGCCTATAAGTTGACAGCCTGTGAAGGCAGCGTGGATGAATACTCGGGTTATGGTGTCTCGTGCTTCTGCCCGGCAGGCCAAGGGCGCCTGACCCCAAATGATCCCTGTGCAACCTGTGACAAAGGCCATTTCAATCCTGGCGGCCTGCATTACAACTCGGCCGACTTTGTCACATGGACCTCTGTTCGTGCGCCTGCCTTGTTGGCCGCCCTTCCACAACCAAGTGCCCGTGGGCGCGTTGCGCTTGTCTGATGTTCTTGTCCCCGGGCCCCTCAGAACAAGGCTGATGATGGTTACTTTCATCAAGTGGAAGATGGCGTGTTCATCACCTGTCAGGGCTCTGATACCAGCTGCAACAGGTTTGTCCAAGCAACTGAAGCCTGCTGGAGGTAGTTTTTTTTTTTTTTTTTTAATTCTGGACACTGGCGCAAACGTTTGCTCATCTTTCCGGCTCGATCATGATGCTCTGTGGCGGGGGATGAACATCTCAGCTGGACATATGATCCCGTTGACACGGGTGTCTTGAGCAGTGGTGCGTTCCATCGTCTCAGCCTTGGGCTCGAGGCTTTGCCAGCCTCGTCTGCACTTTGTTCATGGCGTCCATCTTGATGCCTGTGCGTGTAGGTGACAACAGCAACTACTCCAACATTGACTCAACTCTCATCTTTGAGATCAAGTTTGCTAGTGCTAGCGGCAATGGTAGGTCGCGCCGCTGCTGCTTCAGACCCCCTCTTCTACGACCCAAGGTCTCGCCCGACCTCGATCTTATTTTCGCCCCAACGCTCAACATACTCGGCTTCCTGCTCGTAGCGCTGCGCTTTTCTTATCGTGTGGACAGCAGCTGCTCCTCCTACCTCTCTACGTGCAATGGACTTTCTGTCTACCTGGGATCCACGGTTGGTCATACCAGGTCTCATCTCAACCTTGGTGACCTTGTACGAGGAGGATACACGTGCTCATCGCTCAAGAACATGCCTGTCCGCAACGTCTCTATGCTTGGCTTTAGCGCATCGTGCCAGCCATTTCTGCCAGCATTTATGAGGTTGGCAACACCTTGGGCTACGTGACGTTTGATTCCACCGAGCGCCCGGACGTTCAACAGCTCTTGACTCGAGGTACATCGCCACGCACAGAGCTTGGGTCTTGCCGCACGCTCGAGCCGCTAAAGAATTTGCTGCCTTTAGAATCTGTTGAGCTTCGCTTTGTGTACCACAAAGGCCTGTACAAGAGCGATGCTACCGATCGGGCCTACCTTCGCTACCTGACCGTAGTCAACGGCGTATCAGACCAGGTTAGCTTCTTTGATTGCCTCTGCAACGCTCTGCTATCGGCTTCCACGGCCAAGCATACATGGCGGCACTTTCTCGCAATCGTGAAGCCTCATCTCACGGTCACGTGCTTTGGTGTACCACCGCAGCGTTTCAACGATCAGTGTCTCCCATGCCCCAGTGGTCACTTCAGCAACACCACTGGTGCTGCCCATTGCCATGCCTGCCCATGGTTTACCTATGCATCAGCCCAGGGGGCTACTTCGTGCGTTTTGTGCGCATATCCAGCCCAATGCATTCCACCAGTTCTAAAACCTCATTCATTCGTTAACGCCGTTGTTTGCCCACTCCTTAGCTGCGACGCATGCTCCGACGATACCATCGCTCAAGAGGCCCAGTCTTCTTGCCAAGATTTGCCGCCCTGCACTGAGGAAGATGTGGTGACGATCGAATCACCCGTATCGCAATGCATGTTGGTAGGTCTTTGGTACCCTTGGGCGCTAACCAGCACAGTATCTGCTTCTCAGTTTATATCACTCCTGCACACCCGCAAACTTGGCGGGACGGCAGCACGACGGAGTTTACTGGCACGCAAATCGATCTTTCTTTGAGGCCATATCTCTGAATGGCGTGTCCAGGTGTGCCTGCCTCAACCCTCACTTGTGCGCTCGCACAACAATAGCCAAATGCCGCGCATCCGCGCTTAACCAACTTTCCTTTGCTCTCTACCTGCCTTGCTTTATCCGGGCTCTTTTGTTAGAGTACTTTGCAACCCCAACGCGCAGGATGCCGTTTCCTTGCCGGCCAGCCTCAACTTTTCACGACCATGCACCTGTCCAGATGGCCACGAGCTTGACACCACGGGCGCACACCCGGCCTGCGTGCCCTGCCCAATGGGCTCTTTCAAAAATGCATCAATGCAGTCATGTATGGCGTGCTCTTCAGCGCAGAAAGCAGTCAGTTTCGCTTGTCACCACTTCTTGCAAGGACAATGGAGCACCACCCGTGACTTCACGAGGCGTGGGTTGTTTTTCTCAACTTGCATGTACACCGTCATCATTCATTTCGAATCGTGCTCGCTAGCAACCCTCGCTCGAGTTTGGGCCGTGGCGGGATGAGCCGGTGCGCATGCTCCCCAACAACACATGCCCTTCCGGCAACGTCTTTTGCACGAGCTGTCAGGGCGATTGCGCTCCGGAGGAGAATGGTGTGTGACCCGAATGCCCCGAGGATTTTCGAGTCATGTAGCCATGTATTGTTATTGCGAGACCCTTCTTGCTCACACCAGTCTTCCTTGGCCAGGCTGGCGGCCCCGTGGCGACTACATCTCAAGTGGACGATCACTTGGAGAGATGGAAACCACGCTGCTTTTCCCCGATATTGCCGTGAATACAGAGCCCGTGATCCGTTGGGCCTGTAAAGTAGATTGCCGCCTCGAGGTTTGTATGAACAATTTGCTGCCGAACCTTTTGCTTGTGCATACATCTAAAGCTTTTCTCCTCACCAACGCCCACGCTGTCATCGGAACCCGTGGGCGCAGCGAGATCAGTCGGCGCGCGCCCCCACCAAGGACTGCTTCATGGAAATGATCATTTCGAACGATACAAATGTGTTGCATCAGGTAGTCGCACGTTTTCTGCGGACCGCGGTTCGAGTCGTAGCAAGCTCAACTTCTGTGCGTGCGTGTGTGGCCAGACCAATTGCTCGACGAGCTACTCCCCTACTAGTTCATATGTGTACTGGAGCAACTATCAACTGGATATTCCCGCTCAGAACATTGACATCTCCTTTCGGGTGGGTTTGCCTGCTGACTGACACGATCAACGCAGCTTGTATCCGGCATGTATGCTCATCATTCACTCTTGGGGGCATATGTACGCTGGACCCAGTTCTACCAAGCCGATACCAGTGCCGACTCCATAATGGAGGCTCGGCTGTATGGCCTCACAGTTGATAATACTGTTTCGGGCGGCGCTGACGAGTGTGAGCCGTGCCCAATGGGTCAGCACCTGGTCAACGGGACCTGTGCTGCCTGCCCTGCAGGTACGATGATTGACGTGGCGCCAACCTGCTTTTGAGCTTTCATGTCAATGCAGTTGTATGTATCAACAACCTGATGCTGGATGCATCTTGTTAATATCAGGCTCGGAGAGCACGTTCCCTCCAAGTGATCGTTGTCAACCCTGTACCGGCAACTCCTTCAACCCGAGTGCCGGCAGCATTGTAGGTTGGCCGCGTTTGCAGACTCATCTGACACGCAAGCGTGGGCAGCACACTGACCATGCACCGTGCTGCCAGTGCCGACCGTGTGGTGCCGGTACTACCGCTCTTGCAGATCACACCGGCTGCGACCTTCACCAGTGCCAGTTCACGGGCAGTGTGTCTGGAGCCCACTACGACCTCTCCAAGTTTGTAACCCACTCGCCGTTGTACGCCCCCACCTCCCTCTGTACGAGCACTTCCCATGGGCGCTGGGCTTGCTGATCAATGACGACTACTGCTGCAGGCTAGGAGACCCCAACGGCCCGATGATGACTATTGCGGCTGATTTCAGCAGTGTATCTTATCCCGTTCTGTACATGTTCAACCCCTGCTACACCACGCATCAAAATGATGCCTGCGTCGATCCCGATACAGTACGGATCACGACCACGGCCATCGCGCGCGCGCGATTGAAAAAGTGTTGCGCCGTTTGTTTACAAAGCACTCTCTGGCGTGGCACAGAACAAGTCCTTGCCTTCCATGGCATGCTACCGCGGCTACTCAAGTTCCTTTAGCATCGGCGAAACGCTTGGTTTTCAAGAGGAGGCTCAGGGTGTCACTCGCTTGACATTGACCACACAAGTTACGGTAAGACTTGGGGGGGGCCGGGGGGGTGAGATGGTTTGTGGGACTCTACCTGCAGCACGCTTGCGTGCGTGTGTTTGTAGTGCCTTTTCTCATCCAGCGGTGGCGTGGTGGCATTGTTGCTCGGTGTGCTTGTGTAAACTCATGTATCGGGTAGCCGACCTTTTCGCGCAAAAGCATCATCAATCTCATGTGTGACCCCGCCAGTGGGCGGGGATCGCCCGTGGCCGCCGCTGAAAGTGGCCGGGTGTACATTGGGCGATTTACCTACGCCGTCGTAAGTTTCGAGACATTGATATATTGTTGTGTGGGATCAAATCGCACACACGGATCTGAGCTGATCTGCTCTGGGTGTATGGGGTAGAACTGGACCTCGGTCTATGCTTGCCCAGAATGTCGGTTGGATTCAGAAGATGTGTATATTATTAACAAGGGCATTTGCATCAATGGTGCACGGTGAGTGTGCTGGGGCCTGCAATGTCTGTGCGGCTGAAAGTCACCTGACCCCTTTCCGCCGCGCCCTGCATCTGGGGGACACTGCTGGCAGGCTGCAAGAGTATGCCCCGGCGGCACTGTGTGTTGTTTTGGCACCGTCAGTAACCATCGAGTGCAACCCGGATATCCCGCCGCTTGACCATGGCGTGGATCAGGTCCAGCTGGTCATCTACCTTGCGGTCAAGGTGTGTGGCGAAGCGGGAGCTGGGCGGGGTGACTTGGCAGGCCTGGTCTTTGGGTCATCAAGCACCTCACGGGTCCTCCAACTTGGGCACAATCGCTGTAGGAAACCATCGGTCTCCAGGAGTTGGAGCGGTTTCCGGTGGAGTTGGCTGCTTTGCTCACGGGAGTGTCTGCAGACAACATTGAGGTCGCCTATCTTGAGGTGACCAAGGCCGCAGTCACGCTGGTTACCTCGAACGCAGACCAAACCATTTCCGAGCTGAAGCAGCATTTGGCCAGGTTGGATTACGTGTGAATCGGAATCCCACTGGCAGCAACGCACGCCTGCACGCACGCGGGAGCCCACAAAGAGCGCCATGACTCATGTATTTTCGCCGCCAATGTTATGTAGTGGGCAGTCTACACTAGGCACGCTATTGTCGGTGGAGTATGCAGCTGATGCCACCACAACCCGGGCCGGACAATCTGCACACTCCAAGTCCAAGTAGGTCTTGTCCAAAGATTAGCGGTGGCGACGACGGCGTGCGTCGTGCCGGGCTAGCCTAATGTGGGACATCGTAACCGCTACGCAGGGACAAGCTCGTGGCGGGTTTGGTGGTCGGGCTACTGCTGGTCGTGGCGGCAGTCGGCGTGGTGACCTATCATTTCATGCAGTTGAGACGGCGTCATTACCAGCTTCTGGAAGTGGCGAGTGGCGTGGAGGGTGATGATGCAGCCTTTGATTTGGAGCATGACGAGGGTGGGGTTGTGCACAACATGGACGCCGTGACTCTGGACAGTAGCCTCGGTAGCACCTGGGCGCTCGGTGAGTCAGTGGCCCAGCCTTGCTCATTTCGTGCCTTGAGTTGAGGACAGCGCTTACATCTGGACCACGCGTGAATGCCTGGCCCGATCCATCTCTAGAAGCATCACAAATCAGTGCAGGCGGGGGCCAAGGCTCTGTGGGCCAAGGGCGGGCACCTTTTGATCCCAGCGCTGCCTCTATAACTGAGACTGGTGATGAGGAGGACGACGCGCCCCTTCCTTTCTAGCCCCGGGGTTGAGTTCAGACGCGCAGGCGGGGCACTTTGCGCCATGTATTGAGTCAACTATTCTATATCCGGCCCTCGCCGCTGTTTTCTCGTGTCCATACTCGTGACCCTTGCCCGTTGCGACACGGCGTTCAAGCCGCCCGATCCAGTGCTTGCCTCAGCTAGCCTGTTTCCTGTTTGATGCCCTGTGGGCTGTCCACTTGTTGTCCCCGTAGTCCTGTTCTCCCATAGTTTGATTGTCCTCGAAGCTCAAAATTGGAATTTGACCGTTTAAAGTGATAAAGTGACCAATTGCAGGTTCACCCTTCAACCGTCACTTCTTCGTCTTGTTCTCTCACGCTTTCTGCGTCTGCTGGCGTTGGCGTGGTACACAAAGACCGTTCTCTTCTGCAACAACTCGCAGTACAGTGTCATCATTATAACATGCTCTTGCCCCCATTGGACACTGGACGACGAGAAGGGGAGATGGATAAGCAGTTAGTTACACATGGGGCGTCAAGCATCGTAGAACCAGCCAGAGCTGAGCGCAGGGCCAGGGGGACAAGGTAAGCAAGGATAATCAGGAGGTAGCAGGAGGAGGCGGAAGGAGGCGGAAGGAGGCAGGAGGCAGGAGGAAGGCAGAAGGAGGAAGGCAGAAGAAGGACAGGGGGGATGTTGACACATTTGCAAGTGGCTCCTTCTGCGATTTGAAGGATTTGAAGGAGGTGTGCGATCGTTTGTCATACTTTTGCCTTTTTGTCAGCACGTGACGGCACAGGGGAGAGAGGGAGAGCGAAGAGAGAGAGAGAGAAATACATGTAGAGACAGAGACAGAGACAGAGACAGAGACAGAGACAAGACAGAGACAGAGACAGAGACAGAGAGAGAGACAGAGACAGAGACAGAGAGAGAGAGAGACAGAGACAGAGACAGAGACGAAAGCACAAGTTTGCATTTTTCTTCTCTCTCTCTTGCCATTGCCAATGTGTGTGGTCTGTGCGCTGCGGTACCGAGGGGCGGAGGGGGCTTTGCTTTGCTTGCTCCGTGTCCGAGGGGATGATGATGGATCGTGCGGCTGCCAGATGGGCTTGGGAAGAAAAGAGGTCAGATGCCCAGAGCTCATGCATGTACGCGCGACTTGTTGGCAGACGCTTCGATTTTACCACCGCGTGTACACGAAACGCTGCCAGCCCCCTTTCCAATGTACGTCTGTGGTCGGTCGCAGGCTATGCGTGTGATGCCTCCTCACAGGGCGTGGCCATGCCCTGTGGCGTGGCCTCTCCTGGGTGGCGTTTGGGCCAGTGGCCTCTTGGATGATGCCGCCGATGCATGACTTGGCCCTGCTCTACCGCTTTAGAATCACTGACACCAAGGCACAGCTTCATCATGGACGCTGCTGCCAAGAACCCAACGACCTCGGCCATCGAGGCCACCATTGCTGCTGGCGGTGATGCCAAAGCTGCCATTTCCATCGGCGTCATTGGACTTGGCACGATTGCCACTGGTGAGTCGAGCTGTACCGAGATCTAGTCGGTATTCGTCTGGTTCGCCACCCACCAAGCTCTCATGCCGCTTGTCATGCCGCTTACCGTACCACCACCACTTGCATCGGGCACCAATCATGATCAATTCAGCCTTTGTTCGTGGCCTGCTGCAGTCGCGGCGCAGCGCGCAGTTCCATTTCGTCGTGTCCCGCCGCAGCGAGCGCAACAGCCAGGCCTTGCTGGAAGCCTACCCCGACCAGGTCTTGGATCAACTGCACCCTGGCCGCCATGTCCGCCGTCCAGCTGACGCCCGCTGCCTCACTGGTGCGCTCCTGGTCTGCCGTGACCTCTGCTTTAGGTGCGCGTATGTGATGACAACCAGGACGTGGTTGATGCCTGCGAAGTGTTGGTGCTGGCTGTGCGCACCCCAGATGCGAAGACGGTCCTCTCACCCCTCAAAGCACACGCGGAGCAACTGCTGTTGACCTTTATGGCCACCATTCCCTCCCCGGACCTGGCCGACTGGATGAAGGCTGACGTCAGCCGCGTTGTGCGAGCCGTGCCGCTCCCACCCATTGCGTATCAGCGGGGTGCCACAATTTATGCACCCCGTCACCCCCTCGTGCACGAGCTCTTCGATCTTGTGGGCGTGGCCATCCCCGTCAGCAATCCAGAACAGCTGCGCGGTCTCCAGGCCATCACATCCCTCATGGGGCCTGCTTACGCTCAAATGCTCGCGGCGCAGCGCTGGTGTGAAGCCCACGGTTTGTTGCCCTCGCCCAAACCACCAACTCAAAAGCGGCCCGTGCCTTCATTTGCTCGGCAACTCATTCACCTGCGCGCACCTTAGGCGTTCCCAGCGAAGCGGCCGTCACCTTCGTCTCCGAATTCTACTCAAGCATCTGTGACGACGCCCGCCTGCGACAACGACAAATGCGGGCCGAAGGCGAAGACATCAGCCACCTCTTCCAAGAACTTGTCAATGAGCAGACCCCGGTAGGATTTCATTTCTCGCTCGCTTCCCCTTAATCTTCGCCCGGCGATGGATTTTGCATGTCTTCCGTGACCCGTCGCAAGTCTCATTTGCGTCTTCATCTGTTTCTCAGGGTGGTCTGAATGAAAGAGCCATTGGTGACATGACAGCGCTCGGTGCCTACGATAGCTTGGCCCGAGCCTTGGACAACACAAACCTTCTGCTTCAAGGCGTGGTGGTTGATGCCGAAGGCAATGGTGCAGCATAAACCCTGCCCCAAACCCCTTTTTTTTTCGAGAGGCCTATACACGGACTGCATACCATTCACATGCCATTGCAAGCTATTTGAGACAAAGTGGGCCGCGTCACAGTCTACCCGCAGGGCGGACCTGTGAGCGGCAACAGAGGTCAAGCGGACAGCCTAATTCATATTCGAATCACTCTATTTCACTAACTTTGTTTGCGGTGTCAATTGGGCTACACATGGTCGCAAACGAAAGAAAAAACAAAATCAGGACGCTGCAGCCTCGCCGCTCGTCCCTGCATGCCATGGTTCGCTCGGGGATCGTGGTACAAACGGATGGACAAGCTCGTCAGCTTGCACATGGGCAGGGGCAGAAACAAAGCCAAGGTTTCGGTTCGGTTCGGTTCGGTTCGTGTAGTATATGGTCATTTATTGTTGGGCCTTGGCGCGCGGCGTCCGACCTACGGCATGGACAGCGCCGGGCACGAACCACCGCGAGTCAAGAACACAACACTCCCCAAAACAATACGACGACCAAAACACCCCGATGATAAAGCAACGCAACCGCAGCACAATGTCATCCAGCACCAGACGAAAGGCCAGGCACGCGCGAGACGAGCGAGCGAGAACAACTGCAGGCCTGAAGCCAAGGGAACAAGGCAGTCACGACCAAAAACGGAACGGAACGCCTTAGTTGGCAAAGATGGTACCCATGGGCATCCAGATGTTCTTGCACTCGACGGCATTGTACAAAAACTCCTCGCCAGCACCCTACGCGAGACAACGGTGGCATCAGTCTCGACCAGTCTAGGCCAATTATCATGTCAACAAGCCAGATACTGCCGTCGTACCTGCACAGGGTCAGCCCAGTCGCGCGATTGGCCATAGTTGACCCAGGTGCGCTTGATGTTTTCGGCAGCTGTGCGGGGGTGACCCACGGATGAGGCGAAGTGAGCGTCGTGCCTTGTTAACAACCAACCAACCCCCACCCCAGGAGCGAGCAATCGTACCAGCCGTCTCGACGTATTTGCTGCCCACAGCCGAACCAAAGTACCAGACCGCCTCGAGATCCTAGCACACAAGATAAGCACGTCAGTCAGAGACCGTGAGCCCAAGTACCCGCATGGCACACAAGAGGCAGGTGCCTTTAAACGGGAAATTTAGGCCAACGCAACGCACATGATGCTCCGACATGTACTTGGCAAGGTGCTCGCGGTTGCCAGTCAAGATGTTAACGACGCCAGCCGGCAGGTCCGAGGTGTCAAAGACCTTTGAATGGAAAGGATAGGCAAGGGAAAAAAAAAAAAAAAAAAAAAAAAACACAATACACACAGTGAGAAACACCGGTTGGCTGATGTGGCCTTGAGAAGGCAACAACATGCAAAGTCGAGGCACACTTTTGGGGGTCGCACGGCTACCATGACGACGACAAACCTGGTAAAAGTCGAGGGCCAAAACAGGGCAGCGCTCGGAGGGCACAATGACAATGGTGTTGCCGCGAACAATGGCGGGCGCAAAGAGGGACACAAAAGCCAGAAGGGGTCGTTCATCGGGGCACAAAACACCAAGGGGGCCTGACAGCCAAAATCAGGCATCATTCAAAGTACAAACGAAAAAGTGGAATGAGTCGAAGGCATCAAAGAAAAGAGAAAACTCAAAAGGAGGAAAAAGAAGGGGGCAACGGCTTAGCCGACGCCCCGGACCAGCAGGTTGGTGAGCGTACCAACGGGCTCGTGGATCTTGACGGTGGCGCCGTATAGGGTGGTTTCCTGCACGGTACCACCGTACTTGTCGGCATAGGCGCCCCAATAAAAGAGGCGCTCCACGGAGAGGTCGACTTCGTTCAAGGCGTCGTCCAGGCTGCAACCGGTGATGTCGGCCAGGCGACCGGCCAGCTCAGAGCGGCGAACTTCGAGGTTCTCAGCCATGTAGTAGACAATCTGGGCACGATTGTGGGCTGCACGCTTGCTCCAGCCGCCAAAGGCTTTGTGCGCTGCCTCCACGGCATTACGTACGTCCTTGCGGTTGCCCTCGCCCACCTGCAATTAATACCAGCGAGGCAAAGAAAGAAGAGAGCAATGTGAGTGCGATGCGCGCTTGTATTGGAATGGAAGAAAAAAACAAAATAGGGGTGGGGCTGACGAACGTGGGCGACAAGCTCCTGCTTGGTATTCAGGATGGGGCGAGCGTAGGGAGCATCGGGGCGCTTTTGAGCACCACCATAGTACATCTTGTAGGTGCGATCGACGAGAGGCTTTTCCGCGCTGCTTGCCGATGTAGGCAAGGTCGGCACGGGGTAGTCGCTCGAGCCAAAATTGGAGATGTCGAGATTCTAATCTCAGCAAAACGAGGCAGGGCAGGGCAGAGCATGAGTAAGAGCGAAAGGACATGCATGGTCGGGTAGACCAGGTGCACGTGCTTGTGTAAAACACAGAAGCCTTGGTGCTTTAGAGGGGCGAGTGCGAGCAAAGCTGGGCACCAACCTCATGGCGCACGCGCTTTTGCCACTTGGGCTTGAGGTACTCCATGAGACCTTCTTTGCCGCCATCGCGACCAAAGCCAGACTCACGGAACCCGCCAAAACCGGCCGCGGCATCAAACATGTTGTGACCATTGATCCAGACGGTGCCCGCCTTGATCATGATAGCCACCTCCAGAGCCATGGAGAGGTTTTCGGTCCACACGCTGGCACCCAGGCCAAAGCTGGTGTTGTTGGCCAGTGCGACTGCCTCCTTGGCAGTGCGGAAGGCCTGAGCCGTCACAACGGGACCGAAGATCTCCTCCTGCACCACGCGCGAGGCTTGGTCAACGTTGGTGATGAGAGTAGGGGGGTAGAAGCAGCCGGTGGCAGGCATGCACGCCGCAGCCTGGTAGACCTCGCAGCCCTCTTGGCGAGCAATCTCAACGTAGGCCGCGATGCTATCACGCTGTTTCTCGTCGACAACGGCACCCATGTCAATGCACTTGTCGAGGGAATCGCCCAGGCGAAGGTGCTGCATGCGGGCCTTCACGCGACGGACAAATTCCTCATAGACGGTCTCCTGCACGAGAATGCGGGAGCCGGCACTGCAGACCTGGCCCTGGTTGAACCAGATGGCATCGACAACGCCCTCAACGGTAGAGTCAAGATCCGCGTCGTCAAAGACGACAATAGGTGACTTGCCACCCAGCTCCAAGGAGATCTTCTTGCCAGTTCCAGCAGTGGAGCGACGAAGCAGACGACCAATGTCGGTGCTGCCCGTGAAGCCAACCTGTCGAGGCATCCAAGAGAGAGTAGGGGTATTGTGAAATTGAGGGCACAAAGGTATGAAACGCAACAGTTTAAGCCTTCAAGACTTGGCCCCCACCTTGTCCACATCCACATGCTCAGCCATTTGTGAGCCCATGCGGCCGCCGCCAGTCAGCACATTGAAAACACCCGGAGGTAAGCCGGCTTCGGCACAGATCTCGGCGAAGAGCAGGGCCGACAGGCGCGTGTTGGTGGCAGGCTTCATGACGATGGTGTTACCAGCTGCCAGGGCAGGTGCCACCTGAGCGGGGGGGACATCAAGGTGCGAGCAAGGAATCAGAAGACGGATGACGCAGTGCAGGTACTGGGTGTGATGTTTGGCGGTAGATACTCAGAAGGTGAGGAAACATGACGTCAAATTTTAAAAAAGAAAACGAAAAAAAAAAAAAAAAAAGACATGCTTCCTCATGCCACAAACAGCCGTCAACTCTTCGAAACGCCATCGATGCGCGCCTACCTTCCAAACGAGGAGCATGAGAGGAAAGTTCCAGGCCACAATGCCAGCAACGACACCGCAGGAGGTCCACTGGGGGAGCTCTGTTTCAAGGAGTTGGGCCCAGCCGGCATAGTGGTAGAGCCAGCGTGTCACGACGGCATGATCAGCATCGCGGGTCTCGCGGACGGCCTTGCCATTGTCCAGGCTCTCAATGACGGCGATGAGGCGGTGGTGCTTCTGAACGTGACGGGCAATGCTGTAGATGTGGCGGGCACGGACATGGGCAGGCAGGCTTCCCCAAGTGGTGTGGGCGGTCTTGGCGGCCTTGACAGCCATATCAACGTCTTCCTGCGTGCCTTGAATGGTCTCGGCCAACACATCACCACGGGCAGGGCTGGTGCTCTTGTGGTATTGGCGGCTCTCGGGCTGGACCCACTGGGTACGGAAACGATCGATCAATCGATCAATGCGTAAGTGCTGAAAAAGGAGGTCGCAGGCACCGGGAATTGACAAAACAGACACACCTTATTGTTGATGAAGTGGCCAAACTTGCGGTTGTGGGCGTCCAACCAGGCGTAGGCACCCTTGGCATCCTCGGGCGCCGGGCCGTACTCTAGATTCTCAAACACCTCAGCCACACTGGAGAGTTGCGAATCAGCAGTCAGATTGATTGAACATTGACACCTTTCATCTGTGTTGCCTTAACTGTCCTCTGTGTGCGCTTTCCAAACTACTGTGCCAGCCTCTATGGATTTTCTCTCTCTTTTTTTTTTTTTCCCTATGTGCTGCAAGCTGCGGATCGGGCTGCATGTTGCAGTTGAAGTTTGAACATACGTGGGGCGAGGGCCAACGTCTTTGCCCGGGGCCTTGGCGGAGAGGCCATGGATGCTAGAAGTGTCGTTGGCGTTGATGGTGTCGATGCTCACGGGCTCAGACGTCTTGATTCCGTTGGTTGAGGGCTTTTCGGTGCCCTTGCCTAAAAGATTTACAAGTAAAGAGGAGGGCGGAGGGTGACAGGACGAGATGAGGTTTTGTCGTTTCGAGCCAGACTCCCACACGCGAGGTGCCCAAATGGTAGAGAGACCAAGAAGGGCGAGAGGCGTGAGAACCAGAAGCAATCCAACCTGCTGCGGCGGGCGCTCCCTAAGGCAACAAGAGGATTCGAGGCGATGGAGGATTCGGAGATGGATCAGGATTCGGATCGCCAGGGCTTATAGCGGGACAGTAAAGTCAACAGAAGGCCCGCTGCACGGACCTTGGCAGATGCGACGGCAGCCATGATGGCAGTGTCACTACGTAGAGTGGTATCAGTCGTGGTCTAATCGGACAGGGCGCTCGGGTCCTTGGCGGAGACGGCACACCTAATCCCACAAGTTTGTGATCGACGTGAGTCTTTTGAAAAAACTCAAAAAGTCAAATAACATGTGCAAACGCGACCGCGACCACGAACGCGGCGGCTCGAGCATCTGGGGTCCGTGTTTGTACGTCTCTGTCTGCCCTGTCTGTGATGGCACACCGAGCTTGCATTGCAAGATCAAGCAAAGAGCCGGAGAGAGGCAAGAGGCAAGAGGAAAGAACACACACAAACGCACACACACACAAGGAAGCACATGGCAATGGCAGTGTGGGAAGTGGTTGCTGTTTCCTTGCTACTGATCCCGCCACCCGACATCGGCAAGTGACACAGGACGTTCAAGCTGTATTCTCCCAAAGATCACATGCGTATGAATGCTATATGGCAGCGCCTGCTGGCGTTGCATTCAGGCGGAGATCGCCGTCTGTCGCTGTCGCTGCCATCGCGCGGCTCAAAGGCGATACCTGTTGATGGAAAAATGGGGTCCAGGAGGCACTGCGTCTCTCTGGTACTTGGGTCCTGTTTCGACCCTCCCTCTGAAGGACATCCAAGTTACAATACATTCTCTGAAAACGCCTTCGGAATGGTTATACCTAATTCTAACATTTCAAAGGTGTCTCTGCATTCTATACAAGAGGATAGCTCAGTCTCTTGTCTCTGGCTGATGTCTGGGCGTACCCTCTATCGCGTCGTGGTGTGCGCCAGTCTCCTTGTCTCAACCAGTCTGCGCCAGTCTCCTTGTCTCAAGAATCCTCACCAGTCTGCACAGGGATTTCTCAGTCTCCTGGTCTCCCGAGAAGATGCGTGGTTCTAATTTCAAAAAAGCGTCATCACGACGCCGCGAGACCAGTGGCTCCCCCTAACCCACACCACATCCCCAGCGCCCCATACAATCCCCAAACCATGTCCTCATCCCACCAGAAAGCAAAAAAAAAAAACTTTGAACACGATGACAAACTCTTTGTGATTAAGTGATACAGAAAAGGGCAGCTGCCACCAGCTGCCATTGAGCCCCCCCCCCCCCCCCGTGCGCGCGCTCGGCTTGATGCTGCGGCTCTGTGTTGATGACCTGATGTTAGGCTCGCAGGGTCTGGTTGCGGCTGGCATGTGAAAATGGCCGGCGTAGGCAAACAAAGGCATAGGGCAGACCGGAAACAACCCAGGGAGACGAGCCAGACCGCCAAGTGTCGGAAAGACGTGTCGCGAAAGGTTTTACATCACCCAAACCACCCACCCATACCAAACGTGTGCTCACATGACAAGTGTGTGGACTCGTGCCATGTGCGCCTTTCCTACCGGCAGACTTCTTCGGGGTGAGATGTGGCATGGTCGCGAACTTGCGAGTGTCTTGCCCGATCCGAACTATCGACCCCTCGGCGCGTCGTGTACACGGGATGTGTGATCCTTCCGAAGGGGCCTACGACCGATGGATTGACCCGTCCTCCTGGTCTGACTCAAATCTGGGGCCCTCTCGCCATCTCCCCCTTTATGCCTTGCGTGACCGACCCACCCGCGGCGGCTTTTGTTTGGTCTGGGAAAAAACACGGCCAGTGGCGGACATCCCCTCACTTCCTGTCAAAATTGGCTCCGGAACCATGACCATGACTATGACCTGAGCCCCATAGGGCGCTGCGCCTCGCAATGTTGAGTGCCACAATCCCATCTGTGCGAGTTGATCTTGCTCACAATGAACAAGAACAACCCGTTTGCGCACTCAAATTAAAATTAAACACACGCAGGTCTGGCGCCTGAGCTCGGGTACCAGCAGTGCAGAGCCTACAACGCAGCGCACGAAACCCACGGCGCGACACTGCTGGTGCAGATCCCACATCATGACCCTTGCTCCCCGAATTCCACAATTTGCTCGTGCAGAAGCTGGCACCAACAGGCGTCAAAAGGCAGCTGTCAATTTTCGAGGGCTGACGGCAAACCCAGTACCGGGACTATAAAGATGGAAACAACAAGCGACTGGCAATCAGAAACAAGAGAAGAGATGGGATAATACCGAGACGTTACAGGCGGACGGTAGAACAACAACAACAGCAACAACATCAAGGCACACACTGGCACAACTAGATAAAGCCAAACTAAAAACATGCAGACCAAAACTCAAAAGGAAGCAGTAAGACAATCACATGTCAGTAGACAAGGTCAAATAGCAATGAACAGCGCCCATCAACATCAACACCACTTGAAACACACACCCCGAGCCCACTGAGCAGGAGGGAAAACTCGAAAAGAGGCAATGCAACAATCATGCATCTTCACTTGGAAGCCATATGCATCAAAGGTCCCGTTCGAGCTCACGTCTGTACGGTGCCACACCGCCCGCCACGAAGGGATGCTGCATACATTGTTGCGACACTCGCACACAAAGTCGTGCAGTCGTGGGAAGGAAGAAGGAGCACAACTCGAAAAAAAAAAGAAAAAAAAAACACGGAAAGACGCCATGAATCACAAGTCACTGGGTTAGGAAATGAAGACATCAAAAGCCAGCTCAAAGGCCACAGTGACGGCATCACGAGAGGAAGAAGATAAACCCCAAATAAAAGAAGGTACAAGTCATGGCTTGCCAGCGGGTTGAGTGATCGAGGATCCCGAGTTCCGATGACTCTCTCAAAGGCTGTCAAGGGGCTGGCACCCATTGGGCTGCCAGGTGACGCGCAAGCACACACATGTTATGTTGCGCAACAAGAGCAGCGGTGGCGGCGGCGGCGACGGCACAAATAGCAGTCATGGCTACTGAATCGAAGAGAGGCAGGCTCGAGGAACTCAAACTCAAGACTGATGTTGTCCCATCTGCTGCATCATCAGCATGGACGGGTGCATGTTGTTGGGCATCATCATCGGCGCGGCCGAGTTGGGCAACTCCATGGAGGGGGCCATGGCACCGCTGGCCATCATGTTGAGGAGTTGTTGCCATGGTGGGAGGGCTGGGTTGTTGCCCATCATGGCAGCGGCAGGATTCATGCCGGGCTGGGAATGTTGGGGCGTGGGCATGGTGGTGCTGACGGCACCAGGCATCATGTGCATGGGGTTCATCCACATCGGGGGCATGTGAAAGGGAAAATTGTTCATGCCCATGTTGGAGGCGACGGATGAGAGCTTTTGTTGAACGGCGGGTTGTGGAGGGTTGGCGCGCAGCGAGGGGCTGGCCGTGGTCCCGTTGGTGAGACCAGGGGCCGAGGCCAGGGAGTCCTTGGTCAACGCACCCATGTCGGACGCGTTGGAGCGATCGCCACTGCTCTCCTTGAGAGCGTGAATGAGTTGAGCGGCCTGATAGTCGGCCGAGTCGGTGAGGGAGCTGTTGGTGTTGACGGAGCGGGTGGCGGGAGATTCGCGGGGACTGCTCGTGTTGGAGGGTAGGGCGTGTTTCATCAAAGCGATTGAGGGCTGGGATGCCTGTTGTGGGTGATGGCTGGGAAGGGTGTGGCGTTGCTGGTGTGGCGGCTGTTGGTGTTGCTGCCCTTGTTGAGGAAGGGAGGGCGAAAACTGTTGATTTTTGAGGGCGGCACTGGCGGCGGCTGTTTCGCGCTTGAGATCGGACATGGACTTGAGATGGCGAAGATGGCGGCGGGTAGCAGCGGGAAGACATTCGGCGCGCATGAGCCAGGTGTGCGTCAGGGTGCCGTAGAGAGTGGGCTTGCGTTCAAAGGCCTTGTTGGAGGACAGGCAGTGTCGCACGCCCGACTTCCACTTTGGATGATGATTCACAAAGCTGGGTGTCTGCTTGGCCATGTAATTGTAGATTTCCTTGGTGGAGAGGCCACGATCGAGGGCCGAGTCGATGGAGCAAAAGGCAAGCGCGATGCAAGTGGCGTACGAGGCCACGTCCTCGAGGTCCATTTCCAATGCTTCCATGAAGCTTTTGGCGACGGCCGAGTTGATGGCCATGGCTGAACGCGCTGCGTAACTTGCAAGACGACACGGCCGGCCGGCAGGAAGGGGTTAAGGGAAGTCTTGAGCAAAGCCGGAAATGGCCGGTCGTGCAGCGAAAGCCGGGGGGGGGAGGGGGGAGAAGGAAGAAGCTCGTTTCCCCCGGTGCCAGAGCGTAGTCGGGTGGTCAGATGACTTGAGTAAGTTCAGCTACGGTCTGGTCTGAACGCTCTAGTGCTATCAGAGCAGCGGAGAAGCGCGCCCACGCGACGAGCAAAAGCGAATGCACGTAGCAAGCTGTCAAAGGCAAAGGCCACTCACTGCCTTTGTACAACAAGAGTAAATGGCGCAGGCCGGCGGCGTCACTTGATCACGACAAGACAAGGGGTGGTGAGACCGCACACAAGCAGGGGCAGGGGGGAGGGGGGAAGACGAGTCTTGTGACAGCGCGGGCTGCCGAAACGTGGCACCGCAACTCGGTGTGGGGGGAATCAGAAAAGCAGGAGGCGTGTGACCCACGGCCACTTTGGAAGACACGAGCGAGCGTATTGACATTCAACCAGCCAACACAATGTTGTGACTGGCCAAAGTAGCAAGCGAGCTGTGACCCCCAAAAAGAAGGGGGTGGGGGGATGGGAGAGCGTGTCGGCGAGCCGTGTGTGCTCACACGACGAGACAAGAGAGCCGAAGAGAGCCGGAGAGAGCCGAGAGAGAGAGAGAGAGACGCTGCGCACGTAGACACACGAACGATCAGGGTGATGAACCAAAAAAAGGAAAAGAAAAATGGGGCGCTTGTGGCAGATGTCCGAACCCGTAGCTCGTGTCCGTGGTGCTGGTGGTGATGTATGTGTGGCTTTGGGCGATGAGATTGTTGAGTGAGCCAAAGTGAGTGTGTGTGTGTGTCACATGTGGGATGTCTTTGGTGGACAGAGCGTGTGCATGGGTTTGACGCGGTTTGCAAAGTGTGCACCGGTGTTGCGCACCCACGATTGGTGTTGCGGCGACTACCTATCATCAAGGCAAGGGGGTGTGGGGGTGTAGGTGTGCACTGCACGCACAACTGAACATTGACGTGGGTGAAGCCGCTTAGGGAACGGGTCTGTGGGTCCTGAAATCTTCGTGTCCCTCCAGTGGTATCGTGTGTGGCGCTGCAGATGTAAAAGCAGCAGTCGAACCCACGCACGAACCCACAAACCCAAAACCGTTGGTCCAATAGGTCCACAATGACATTGTTATTCACATTACAAGCGCAACCTCAACGCCCATGCGCTTGATTCGCAAGATGCGACCCTGACAAACCACTCACCCCCTTCAGACGTTTAATTAGCAGCAGTCCTCACTCGCCCCCCATGGTCGCAAGGGGGTGGTAAGGGATTGCAGGGATGTGGTTGAAGATTGACATGTGGACATCATGGGTGCGACACGCACGCACGAACATGACTTGATCCCCTTGTCCAGAGGCGCATGCATATGGTGTCATTGGACCCTCAAATGCGTCCCAGTGGCACGGTGACGTAGGATTCGTGCCGCAGAAGCAAGAGCTTGGCGCCGTGACCTTGCACTGCTTGACGTATTCCAATCAACCCACGACCCTTTGGCTGGTGTGTCTGTGTGCGTGTGTGTGTGATCGTCCGTCGCCTGCGCACGCGAGCGTACTGCCGTCGTGCTCGGCCATGTGCTCACCCTCTTGGGAGGGGAGGCGATGCCTTTTCCGTCGACACGTAATCATCATAATAATCAATATTCAAAACGCCCAACACGCCAAGCAAGCAAATCAAAAACAAAGAGCAATTCGCGTGGACGATGGATCATGTTGTGCGCTCGCCGCGCAGCTGCGCCCCATGCCCCCTTGCGCAGTCGGTAACCCCCCACCTCCCACAATCGTCCCGAGATTCGAGCATGCTTGCAGCTGTAAATTATACGTCATGATATCCAACCGAACCATGACGAGGGACATGACACCCGATGACACACGTTTTTTTTTTTAACATCAAGCTGCCCGCGTCGGCAACCGCTCCTGCCATACGAAGTCACAGCGCCTGCGCCTGGCGACATATGCACCCATCGGCTCCTGTTGCTTATCGCAAAGCATGAACCTGAAAGCTTGATGGCTTTCGTTTTGCAGATCAAGCAATCACACGACCACACTCACGCAACCACAACCACAACCACAACAGCAACTGCAAACAGAATCGAATGACAGGCTGCTTATCAGATATCGCCACTTTTAGTCTTGTCACATGCACGCTTTTGTGCCTATTCCTTGCATCATCCAGCAAAGGCAGCGTAAATCGGTTTGTAGCGAGTGAACAAACCACCGCACGCCCGCGATCACCATCATCATCACCCTTTGGTGTCGAAGAAAAGGCATTCGCTTTTTTTTTTTTCGTGCGACTCCACCTCACTCTGGCCAAGCTTCCTATTCTTCCTAATCAAGTCCCATATGCCAGTCCAGCCAGGCCGCCCAGGACAAACCCCCCAAGCCCTCCTCACTCATCCAACACCTCTTCACCTCATGCTCCGTTCGTCAGACCCCCGCGCTTGGCTCGTGTGACATGATCATTCTTCTTCAAACCCTTGCCCCGACCTTTCTGGGCCTGTTGCGCCTTGCTCTTCAGCCTCTTCCCTTCCACGCTGCTTTCCGTCCGCCAGCTTGTCCTGCCCGCTCGTTGCAACTCATCATGCTTGAATGCTGACGTGATGGCATTACCATCAGTCTCGCTCGCGGTTTTCTTCAATTCGCGCCGACCTGGCACACTCTGGATCTTTCTAGATGGTTTACGCTTTCACGTGTGCCGGTGTCGCCCCATTGCCGTTGGCCACTCGGCAGCCCGGCATCTTGCTTGCACATGAACATGTGTTGCCCGCCCTCTACTGAGCCTTGAGCTGGCGTAGCACGGCCTCCACTTCGCGCGACTTCTTCTCGCTGCGACGTCCAAAGATGCTTGACTGCGCCTTGTCTTCGAATCTGCGCCAGCCCCAGTGAGATGCGTCAGTCTGAGTCACCGGTCACCGCGACCAGAGCAGATGTGCGAGACCAGCACTGACTTTTCGAGCCAAGTAATGGCGGTGGCCGTCTTCAAGTGGGGATAATACTTGCGGCGCATAAGAGGATCACAAAACTTGTCCCAGTCATTGCGGAGAAACACGTCGACCAATTCGCGCAGCTGGACAAAGGCTCCCTTGAGCAGCTGATCCCCAGCCTCAATCACAGGACAGGTGTCGGCGTACTCCTCGCACGTGGCGACGTCCACCTCAAAGGATTTGATCCCGTTCAGATTGATCTGCAGTTGGCCGCGTCGATACCCCATCAAAGAGGGCCAATGAAATGAGAAGTCATCGCTGACATGTTGCGCACGGCGTGCGCGACCGCTCCACGGCACGCCTTCAAGCGATTCCACCTAGTCATCAGCCCGCGCACCTTTTTGATTTCAGGATCCTCGACCTGAGAAATGAGGCGCTGGCCAATGTATTTGCAAGTGTTAAAGTACGCAGCCCGAGCCACTTCGGTTGGCATGTGGCGCAGGGCGGCAAACGTGGTGGTGAGATAAGCCAGCAGCTCAAACATGTGAGGACTTGGTGTCGTTTTGGGCGCCGATGGTGCCCAATCAAACTCCGCCAGCTCCAAAAACTGGTCAATGCGCCCTTGCAGGCACGCAAAGATGCCATCTTCGGCCGCCGAGCGGGGATCTGAGCCCAGAACAACCAGAAGACGCAATTGTGCACGCCGTCGAATCCGTATGAGGGTAGATATGCCGTTTTGTCCAATCAACCTCACACACCCCATTCACTTTCACTCATACACAATACACAATACACCCTTTTCACCGACGTACCCTTGAGCGTGTCAGCACCATGCAAGCGGGTACCGTGCACGTCGTTGCCGATGGAGCGCGTCAATTGGCTAATGTACAGTTCCAAGCTCTCGCAAGCCAGCTATGGGACACCACAAGCGGCGTATGGTCTGAGCGGCGGGCGAGAGACAGACATGGCAATCCGCTCGGAAGATCATTGGCGCCAACCCTGCATCGCACCTCCAGCTGAGTCGTGTTCAGCGAGATTTGTGTCAGCTGCTGAACGTTGAGACCGGCCGACCGGACCAGCTTCATCAAGATGCTACTCAACACCTGGCCATGGAGTTCACACCAATCAGTCGGCGACAACACCAGCTGGGCCAAGAGGCAGCGAACGTGCACACCTTTGAGAAGAGGTGGTTGGTCGATTGACGCAACAACTCGTCCACCTCGGTGCTCGAGAGGCCCACGTTCTCCAGAAACTGGTGGCTCAGATCAATGTAGTGCCGAACCTCGGCGTACAATCGAGGCACGGCATTGCTACGGCGCAAATGTCAGACAAGCCAACCAAGGTACAATGTCAGACAATCGGCCGATGTCAGATAAATGTACCTGTGCGTCTGCTTGACGCCGCCGCGCGGCGCATACGACCCGAGCATGACTGTGCCGCGGCCCAACTTCCCCACACCCCGCCACACTCAAATACAGAAGCAACCAATTTTTCACGCACGCCCCCTCCATGACGCCGTTTCGGGCAATCGAGCGGTCAGGGCGGGCTCACCCACGGCCAACAGTTGCAACACGACAAACCCCTCCCGCAAATTTCCCCTGTCCCACCAAGGTGGGCAAGATGGCTCGGGCACAACCAAACACAAGGGAAGGCTACCTGAACAGGAGCTGGCGAGGAAAGACGGTTGCGCCCACGGTCGCGCCATCTTCAAAGGGGTACGTTTCCAACAGCTGTCAAAAAAGGGGGGGCGGAGGAACGCAAGGGCATCAACGCAAAGTGTGCGAAGCATGGGTGCGAGGCATCGGAGCATACTAAACAAAGCCATCAAGCGCCATTGTGGCTCTGATCACGTCACATCCAAATGCAGATGAAACAATGACGAAAAACCAAAACACATTCGGGAGAGGGGCGGGGGGGGGGGGGGGGGGGGTTTCC
>NW_001865056.1:100406-111199 GCF_000002865.3 Monosiga brevicollis MX1
GGGGGGGGGGGGGGGTGGCACACCACAACAAGTGGTAGACGACGAACGCCACACCCACGCGACAACAGTCGCATCCCATGCCACTCGAAACAGACGAGCAAACTTTTTCGCCCACATGAACAACTGAGTCAACGATCCGATAAGAGCGTGTCCCACAACCCAGCCAGTGGCAACCCTGTGGCACGCGCGACGCACATGCGCCCACACCGCACAAACGCCAAAGAAGCCTACCTCGCGGTATTGATCGGCATTGTCGAGCCGCAAGGGATTGTAGTTGTCCTCAGCCAGGATGGCTTTGAAGGCCTCGGTCGAGATGGTGACCAACACAGCCTGATACCGAGACCGCACCTAGAAGGAAGTTGGCAGGCACACGACACTCGATGGGTTGACGTTGACAACAGCGCACAAAGCACCTGTCTGCCCGAATTCTCTTCAATCAATCATCGCGCCACCCACTTGAAGGAGCACATCGGTCAGCCGCGAGACGGAGTACTCATGCGCTAGCATTGTACGATTGAAGGTCACAATCATGTCCTTGACCTGGCAGGTTAAAGAGCAAACCGCGGGGTTTGAGGTGTACAGGAGAAAAAAAACAGTATGTCGCCACTTCAAAAGTCCGAGGTCCATGGCCGCTGATAGCCCTGCCGACCCACCTGGCGAATCATGGAAGCTGTCGTACACTGAGCCAGTTGGGCTTGTGTCACCTGGCTCAGCTGTGTGAGTGCCGTTTGCCACAGCGAGTCCAACCACTGCCGCGAGATCAGTCCTGTACGAGGCACCAGAAGCAAGTGGTCAGAGGCGCAGAGGGGCGGGCGAGCACGTTGTGCGGACCACATCAAAAAAAAATGGCTTGACATGAAGAGCCATTGCTTTGCGGTATACTGCGAGACCTCACCATCCGTTGTCGCCAAGACCGTGTGCTCCGCAATGAAGCAACCGGCCACTGCATGAAAGTACGCCCGAAACGTGGTTTCCGATGTCTGTACCAAAAGGACGGAAAGACAGGCAGGCAGGCAGGTCGATAGCCATTTGAGTTGAATGAGCCGGGCGCTTGTAGCTTGAAAGAGGGCATCCAAAGGCGCCTTGAATGGTCGCTTCAGAAGGCAGACTCTGACAACCGACCAGGGAAGTGGTAGGATTCAGCACCAAATCCAACTGCTTGCGCCGCTCTTCACGATAGTACTCGGCACATTCCTCCATGACGTCCTGTGCGCCAAGGCAGGTCGATACAGTTGTGGGCATGGCCGTGCTCTTGGTAATTGAGGCAATGGGATGAACATACCAGGACTTTGCAGATGTGGGCGCAACGATACAAGGGGCTAAAGTCGAGCTCGGTGCCCTCGATTGATTGCTGGGTCGCGCGGCGTGGCGTACCAGAGTTGGAGCCACTTTGCGAGGCCTGCCAAAAGCATGGCGATGCATGCAAGGGTCGAAACGTAACATTGAGCGAGCACAAGAAACCAGCATAGCTGAGGGGCTGCACCCACCCACCGTCATGGCCTGGGCTCCCAGAGGCTCGCACGATTGGCGCAGGGAGGCCAAAAAGTCGCGCAGACTGGTCATGGAATCTCGCTTGACTTGCAACCGGAGGGCCGGAATTTCTGTTCGAATCGTCTCAACAAACTTGTACCTGTACAGGACAAACAAGTCAATTATGCGTGTGAGGCCACCCGACTTGATGAGCGTCATTTTTTTTTTGTTTTTTTTTTTTTTTCTTGTTTTTTAAAAAAGGATGGACGAAGCCGAGGTTTGGGCGCCGGACTTACGATGTCAGACGCGGCAGTTGCTCGGCCTCCAGCTCTTGAAGGGTTTTGAGTGCAGCGTAGGCACGACCCTCGCGCAGCTGTTGCTGAGCTTGGTTGTATAGCACAATGGCTGTACAACACCCCGTCGTTGTCTGCCATGAGAACCCTTCGAACCATGCCTATACGCTCGGTATCACGCACACCGTGCTCACTGCCGAGAGGCTGCGCAGCATTTCCGGCGGGTAGACCACACACCTGGGCGACAGACATGCAGTGCTTCAAGGCCTGCCAAGACATTGCGGTGTTGTCGGCGCATGGCCAGCAACCGTTCGTTGTGTTGCCGCAGATGTTCACCTGTGGTATTTCGCACGTCAAGCACCGCACACCAAGGTCTTGAGCTTCAGAGCCTAGCCAGCCTCGCTGTATTGGTTGGGTGCAAGAGGTCAGCCAATTTACAAGGGATCGATCCACTGACCAGCGTCTTGCAAGCCCTCGGAGCATTCTCGTGCAGCCAGCTGCGAACAGAGAAAATGAATTCAATCGGAGTGCCGCATCCGATGAAAACAATTCAAGGGGCTGGGAGACCCCTACACGGGCCCTCAGCAGGAGCTGCGCGAGCACCATGGCCACGCCAAAGCCAAGGTCCACATGCGCTAGCCCATGTTCACGGGCACGAACCTTGAGGTCGTCGGCGTGTTCCCCAACACTGAGAAGCTCCTGGACCGACTCGACAAATCCCTAATAAATTTTGAAAGCCGGAGGGAATTGTGATGGCCCACTCGAGCATGAGTGCGGATAGAAACCTGAAGGTGGCACGGCAGAAAGGGGTTTGCCCCTCACCTGGTAGTTGCGGTTACAAATGCGTTTCAAGTCTTCATCGATGCGCGAGGCCCGGGCATTCAGTTGATCGAGAAGAGCCTTGGCATCAATGCCATTCTCGTAGGCCGCACTGTATCAGATGAGTCGGAGGAGTCAGCGGCGCATAAGGAACGTAAAGAATCAACAGGAAAAGACTGATAGCCGCTCAACCCTGACCGAGAGATCGGCTGAAACCTACCCAATGGCCGACCCCAAGTTGATGTCGCTGGACATGACCTGGTCAATGATCCGCGCATGATTGGATTGCGTCGCTGCATCGTGCCCCAAACAAGCATCAAATGTCGTGCATGAGGAGCTTTCACGCGGGACACAAGCCTCCAAAAGGCGGATACGTACACTTGCTGTCTACACGCTCCGCAGCCATGATGTCAGGGAAGGGGCCGTCTGGGGGGACGTGTCAGGTCGATGAAAAGACTACCAGGTCGTTGACGATCAACTTCCGATGTCTACGCAGCGTCAGGCGATGCTCATCAAATCCCCATGCGCCCTGATGACCACTTGCAGATTGAAGCATCGACTCACATTCTTCTTCGCTTGCCTGCACTCTGCCGAAGCTAGCCAGCCGCCATGGCCCACACAACTCGCTGAGCCCAGCTCAATCAACCAGTCGAGCTCAGCACAGCGCCCACTTTGACCAGCAACAGGCACATTCACAAGCAGCTGATACAGCCACTACCACCACCCGATTCACCCCTCAACAAGCTCTGTCTGCCACTAGCACACCGACGACGACGACGATGGCAACGGCAAAAGCAGCAAATGCAACTGACGCCTCAAGAAAAGTTACAATAAAAGTTAGGGGGTGTGTGTTAAAAATGGAAAAGCTCAACGACACACACACAAACAATAAAAGTTAGGGGGGGTGTTAAAAATGGAAAAGCTCAAAGACACACACACACACGAACACACACACAGTTGAGGGTGGGTGTGATGATTGAAATTAGAGGGTTTTTTATGTTCGTGTCAGCAAAAAACGCACGGGTGTTGCAACTGGTGTTGTTCACGGATATCTCAAAACTATATGTTGACAACAGTAGTTTTTGCCATTATCGCCCGGCCAAATCGTCGAACAGCGTTCGAATCGGCAGCCGGAGGGAACTGGTGGCCAAGGCAGCTTCACGGCAAGCAGCACCTGCCGCTCGGGGCTGGTCGTGAGGGACACGGCGCCAGCTTGGAATTGGCCCGGGTCAACTACGGTGTGAGGGCTCTTGCACAGAAGCTTATCGAGGGTGGTTCTTACGCGTTCATTGCCAGCAGCAACCAGCGCCATGTCGGACGAGAAGGACAAGGATGGCCTGATCAACCCGCGTGTCAACCGAGAAAACTACAAGCGTCGCCAGGAGCTCGAAGAGGCCCGTAAGCTCGGTGCCATTCCCGCCCTCGTTGACGAAGAAGGCCGGTAGGTTCCATGCTCGAGCGTGACGAGGGCGAGTCGTGTCCTTTCTCAAGTGGTCTGGACTTGAGTCTTGCTCGCCTCGCCAAGCCGATCAATCTTGCCTCACTTGGTCTCGCAATGGTCACCGCTTCCGTTCGACAGCGACATCAACCCCCATATTCCGCAGTACATCACCAATGTACCCTTTTTCTATGGCAACACTGGGTATGCCTCGTTGTAGCACGCACGCACGCACATGCACATCCCCCTTTTTGGATGCACTTGAACCGCAAGAGCAATGGGTCCACCTTGATGGCCCGTGCTGATAAGACCTCACACATCACTATGGCTTGCGTGTTCTGGCGCAGCCCCACGCTGAAGCACCAGCGTCAGCAAGATGATCGGGTGCCTCAACACGACGATATCCATCGTCAAGTCAAACGTGGTGTTAAAAAGGTGGGCGTGCACCAATGTCATCTGCTCGAAATGGCAGGAATGGCAAGGCAGAGGACAGGGGTCGACACAATGGCAATGTTGTCCGTCCTTGCTGCGGCTCACGGCTTCCATAAATTACAACGTAGGGCTCGGGCTCAACGCGTTACAAAAAGGGAGCCTGCGAGAACTGCGGGTCCACCACGCACAAGAAGCAAGACTGCGTTGAGCGTCCACGCCGCGTCGGCGCTCGGTTCAACAACAAGAACATTGCCGCAGACGAATACATTCCCGTACGTTCTGAGGCCTGCCACAACCATCGATGCTGTCCGTGCTGTTGTTGACGATCTTGGGGCACTCTCACTCTGAGCGTCGGCTTGTCCATCGCTTTTCTTCGACTCTTTGACCTTGGCAACTTGGTCTTTTAGACCGAACTGAACCACTCATTCGAGGGCAAGCGTGATCGCTGGCAAGACTATGACCCGGCTGAGCATCTGGAGGTAGTGCGGGAATTTGAAAAGATTGAGGCTGAGAAGCGCAAGCTCAAGCTGCAAGAACTTAAGCAGCGTGCAGCCGAGGCCCGCGAACGTGCTGCCGCCGGAGAGGAAGACGTGTCGGCCGAGAAGCGTGTAGACCCCAAGGCTGAAGAGGCCTCAGATGATAGTGACGATGATGACGATGACGACAAGGATAAGGCGGATGATCTTCGTTATGCCGAAAGCGCTAACATGGCCGGCGCCAAGATTGACACCAAGAACCGTATCTCCGTGCGCAACCTGCGTATCCGCGAAGATACAGCCAAATACCTGCTGAATCTCGACGTCAACTCGGCGCACTACGATCCCAAGACACGTGCCATGCGTGCTGACCCGCTGCGTGGAACCAACAAAAAGGCCACGTGAGTTTTTTTTTTTTTTTGTTCTGTTTGGTTCTTTTTGTTTTCTCAAGCTCGACCCGCTATTCCGATGTCCCGGTTTGGGTCTCATCTGTCCCGGTTTGCTATTTTTAGCAAAGCCTTTGCCGGCGAAAACTTTGTTCGGCATACGGGCGAGGTGCCTCACATTGCCGACCGCCAACTCTTTGCTTGGGATGCTGCTGATAAGGGTGTGTACCGCGCGCTTGTACTTATTCCTGCTGGCCCACGATGCTCGCACGGCAAGCATTGTGCCTTGATCCTGCTGTTGCTGGTTGTTGTCGTTTCTCCTCTCCGCCTTTCCTCTTGCCCCCTCCTGGTCTCTCGCTTTGAGAATGCGCACCGTTTGTCTATTGCCTATATCGATCAAGGCGCCTCTCACTCAAGACCGCCACTATTGGGCGTCATGGCAGGTGTGGACGTTCACTTGCAAGCTGATCCCACCAAGGCGGAAATGCTGCACAAGGCTTTTGAGCAGAAGAAACAGCAATTTGGGGAACAGCAGCGCCAATCCATTCTGGAAAAGGTTTGTACCAATGAGGGCTACGGTTTCAGGCCACTTATCCTTCAAACGCTGAGCCAGACTCACGCTGGTTGCGACTGATGCTGACTGCTTCGTAGTACGGCGGTGCCGAGCATTTGAAGGCACCCCCCAAGGAGCTGCTGATGGCGCAAACGGAGCACTACGTCGAGTACTCGCAGTCGGGCCGCGTCATCAAGGGCAACGAAAAAGCCAAGGTCTGATTTTAGCTTCGATCCTCGCCACCAACGCCTTTCCACCCGCGCGCCTTGTCCACACACCATCTATGCCTGATTTGCGTGCTTCGTGGACGCTAGGTGCAATCCAAATACGAGGAGGATGTTTACCCCGGCAACCATACTAGCGTGTGGGGTTCCTACTGGTCGCGCGGTACGGCTGGCCAACGTCCTTGGCATGGAGAGGACTTGGGAACGATGTTCCATGACCAAAAGCTCACACATGTTTTGCGTTGGTGTTGATGCTCTGATTTTAGGGCGTTGGGGCTATGCGTGCTGCCATGCAACGGAAAAGCAAAGCTATTGTACGGGTGCCGAGGGCCGTGCGGCGCGTGCTGCCGATCCTACCCAGTTGTTAAAATTGCGTGGCCAGGCCGCGGAGCAGGCGCAAGGCGAGGGTGAAGAGGCGGCAGATGGCAAGCCCGTCGAGACCCTTCTCGAACAGCATCGTAAATCCAACAAGGGCAAACGCAGCAAAGGTTTGTAACTCGCGTGTGCGGCTCGGCCACGTGTTTGACCGTGCGTTTGTAGCCGCATCTCTCATCCTGGCACGCTGGGTCAGACGAGGCGGCAGCAGAAGATGATGATGATGAGGCGCGCGAGAAGCGCATCAAGGAGGTGAGCCATGCCGACCTTAGCATGGCCCTGCTCCTGGTTCTTCATTCTCACATGCCGTGTTGCTATGCGCACACAGTACATGGAGAAGCATCGCAAGCAAGAGCGCGAGGCAGACCGACTCATGTCGATGGATGAGCGTTCGCGACCATTCAACTCGATGAAGGAGTCGGAGCACAAAATGTCTGAGGAGGAGATGGAAGCCTATCATCGCACCCGCGTGCACGCTGATGATCCCATGGCTGCCTTTATGAAGTGATTGCATTTGGGCAGACGAGAGAGCGAGAGCGAGAGAGAGAGAGAGAAACGTCTGAACGAGAGTTGGCTTTGTTTTCTTTTTTTCCAAGGTGCGGGAATACTGTGTGAAGTTCGAGTTTTGCTGCGTCTTCAATTGACTCTAGTCAGGGCTTGCTCAAGAATCTGAATGGCTGGGCCCTTGTATCGGTAATCAACTCCAAATCTGATCTCACTTTGATGAGGAGAAGGTGTTGATCCGAGCTTTGATCAGCTGTGTATGCCAGCCCAGAGCAGCGAGGATCTTCCCTGGACACGCGACGACGACGACGATTCGGGTGTTTGTTGTTTGGGGAAACCATGAAGTTTTGATCTCACCAACAACGCCCCATCAAACTTCATCTAACACCACGAATGGCGAGCCGATTTGGTAGTAGATCGAAGTATTGAATGAAGGAGTCCGAGTGAAGGGGCTGCTGGCATGAACAAATACGCCAAAAATCATAAAAAAAAACCTGGAAATCTCTCTCTCTCTCTCTCTCTCTCTCTCTCTCTCTCTCTCTCTTCCACACACACACCGTTGCGCAATTTTCAGTGTGCTTGAGCAAGAGAGACTCTCGCACACACACACTCGCACACACACTCTCTCTGTCTCTCTCTCTGTCTCTTCAATCTCTCTCTCACTCACGGGGCGGGATGGCGATGGCTCGGATCGTGGCTGCTGTCAGTGCTGCCGGGGTCGCTGCTTATACGATTCGTGTAAGTCTTGCCACGGGGCTTGCGGGTGGATGGTGGGAAGTCGGCTTGAGTGGGCGTTGAGCGGCGACATGCGAGCCTCAGCCCATCATTGTTCTTTCCCCCGCACATGATCCCCTTTGCCATGTCACACGCAGCGCTACACGGCGCACTGCAGTGGAGCAACCGGGGAGATGGCTTCGACTTTTGGTACGACTTGTGCCCACAGCTCTTGAAGGATCCTCCATCGCGGTGTCTTCATGTGACGCGCATGAGATGCTGTTTCAATGCTGGACAGTCTTCGAGTCTTGTTTCGAGCCTGCCCGCTCCTTCACTGAGCTGGCACGTGCGATTAGACATGGGTCGTTATCGGGAGGCGCTGCATACACGTCATCTTGGCTGGCCAGCCGAGCATCGGTTTGTTTCCGACCCTTTTCGCTGGGTAAAACCCGTTGCATGCACAGTCTTACCCCTGGGGCCACCATGTATGTATTCACTCATACAGGGTTCAAGTTGATACAACCATGACATGGGCTGGAGGCATTTTGCGCAGCAAGGGCCCTGATGCTCACGGCAGCGTGTTCATTGCTGATGAACAAACGGCTGGCATTGGGCGTCGAGGACGCGCCTGGAGCAGCGAGCGTCAGTGATCTGCACACCGCGTTCCCCGCGCCCCTTCGCGAGGGCGGCCAGCTTATATTTTCACAATTGCGAGCCTCCGTGCCCAAAAACTAAGCAGTCATTCTGGACTCCATGTTGCAGGGTCGGACAATCTCTACTTTTCCTTTGTATATGCGCCAACGGTGCCAGACAAGGCCACACTTTTTACAGGCATGCAGTCATGCGGCTCCTGCGCTTGTTTTGCCTTGCAAAATGAACTGAACTGACGCTGAACCTGCGTCCACAACAGAAATGCAAAAGCTGAACTTTGCCATTTCCATCGCCACGGCCAAGACTTGCCACGACTTTGGCGCCACCTCTGCTAAGTGAGTCAATGCTGCGGCCCTCGTCTTGAAGCTTGGATTAGCCTGCGCACGAGTCGCTTTTCCTTCCTCAGCTTCATCAAGCATGTACTCGGCGATTCGTCGCAACCTCTATGTGGTGGTGGTATAGAATCAAGTGGCCAAACGATGTGTGGATTGACGGACGCAAGGTAGGATGATGTACAGGCCCAGGCGTCGAGGTTGCCTTTTTTTTTTTTTTTTTTTTTGCCCATACACAGCGAAACCCCTAGCCTGGTTGTATCACTGAACGGGTAATGACGCAAATAGGTCTCTGGCATGCTTGTCAATTTCAATGGCATCAACGGTGGAGTAGCTGGCGTAGGAATCAATGTCAACCAAGTGTTTGACTTGAAGGGCTCCTTGCCTGCCATCAGCATTGCTCAGGTGCGTGAGGATGTGACTGTCGGATGCGGCAGCTTTGTGAAGAATAGAGCATCTGAAGTATGGGAATGCGGTTATTTGAACTATTACCTCTGCTGATTGCGCTAGGCAAGCGGGGCGCCAGTGTCTCGTGAGTGCGTGCTGGCCACCTTCTTCAACCACCTTGAGGACACCGTGGCGCTCGGCATGAGCGATGTGCTCAAAACTTATGCCGAGTACGATTTGTTAACGGGCCAGGTGGTGCGCGTGTTTCATCAAGCCCGCGATGTAAGTGTTCTACTAGGGCCAGCCGCGTGCCGTGTGCTGCTCAAGCATCGCCTTCTCAATAAGAGTGCATCTAGGTGGATGATCCCCGTGACTACGACGCCAAGGTGCTCGGGCTCGCCAAGGATGGAGGCCTGATGGTTCAGCGCTTGGATACCCACCAGCAGCTTTCGCTCTCCGGTGCGCCCCCTCGCCTTTCTGTCATCCGTTCACGACTGCCGAGGGTGCAGTATTTGACATTGCACAAGCTCATTTTTTTTCACTTCGCATAGGCGAGGAGATCAGCTTGCGACCCCGTGCATGATGACTGGCGTTGACGCACTCTTTGGTGTCATGTTAGCGCTAGGTAGATGACGTGTACCTAAAATCAATTCAAAGCTGGCCGTTGTCAGATCAACAAGACATCCCCTAAGTGGGCGCTGGAAAAGGAACAGTCAAAGCCTTGACACAAACAGGCACCCCAAACCGCTGATCTGCAGGAGTACTGCTGCCTCGTTTCACGTACGCAGTACAGCACTCGCGCGAGAACGGCCAAAACGGCCAAACTAGAAGGCGGGCAGGATTGCCACGGGGAGCAAAAGGCGTAAAAAAAAAACCAAGAACAAAAACCAATCAAACACAGAATAAACAAACCCGTGTGTATAAGTAGCAAACACACCAACCCGTACCCAGATGGCGAGAAAATCAAGAGCGCCATATTAAAAAGCGTCCCAGACATGCAGAGGAAAAACAAAAAAACAAAAGATGGACGACACTGAAGAGAGAACAACGAGGGAGAGACGGTGGAAATGCATGCGCAGGAGCAGGCAGTGTTGGGAAGAGAGCAGGGTAGAAGAGCAAGTCGGAAAAGAGAGCGGGGACCACCGCGCGGCGGTGGGTGGGAGCCGCGGAAGGGCGGCTATGCGCTTGTGGCCTGGGCGGTTGATGCTTGACGTGGCACGGGCGCCGCTGCTTCGTGGTGAGTCGGCGGTTCCTCGACGTCGTGTTGGATAAAATGCTTGAAGGCTTCGTACACAGACCAGGAGATGGCACCGGCCGGGGCGGTGAACATCATACGCGCGGCCCAGCCACGCGTAAAGCCGATCCAGCCGTCGCGGCGATACAGATTGCGGGCAGCAATGACGGCACCAGTCAGGAAATTACTAGAGACGGCATCACCGGCCACCTTGGCACCGCGGCATTGCTCCTAGAAATGGGGCGGCAAATGGCAAGGACATGGTCAGGAGCCCGCCAGAAAAAGATGGGATGCTGAGACGGATGTGGTTGTGGAGTAAGCGTGCGCGCGAGCAAGAACATGCGCACATTAGTGTTGAGGTACGTCTTGCACACATCAAGGGGTGTGGTGACGGCAGCCGCTAAACCACCGGCAAAGGCACCGGCCACAAACTGCGAGCACCGAGCAAGGAGGAGTTTTGTGGTTTGATGGTTAGGCAAGGGGGGGGGGGGGGGGGGGGGGGGAA
>NW_001865056.1:111249-147246 GCF_000002865.3 Monosiga brevicollis MX1
GGGGGGGGGGGGGGTGATCGAGGCGATGATGGTGGCGAGGCATAAATGGCACAACGCACGTGAGCAGAGGGGCTGTATTCGCCACTCGGATTGACGAGGCGTTGGGTGTTGTCGTAGAGGACAATGTAGGCACTGTGGAACGGAATGTTCATGATCAACGAGGTGCTGAAGGAGCTGTTCAGATGAATGATGGCAAGGGGGAGGAGTGCAAAAGGGGGGTTAGAAGTCAAGTAGCACAGTGGGTGCACCGGATGCACGAAAGAGGTGCAGGACTCTTGGCCACGGGCACAGCGGGCAGAGTGGATGGGTGCACGCACCGATAAAACGCGCCCACGCCTTCGCGTTGGGCCACGCGCATGACGCAGTCCACGACGCTGCGATAGGGGCTGTTATGAACCTGCATGCGCTGTTTGATGACTGATGGTAGGCAGGTGGGGGGGGGGGTGGGATTTGAGTTGAAGGATCAAAAACGACCAGGTCGGCCCAGAACAAGCGCTGGGCGGCGGATGAGGAGCGCGGGAGGAACAGGGCAGTTCATACCCTCGATGGGGTTCATAAAGCTATCATGAGCCACAGTGGCACAGACTGCCGCTCCGACTGAAGTGGGGGAGGTGAGAGGCAAAGCACGGGGCCAAGGCATGCGTGAGCCAGAGGACACAGCAAACGGTTGGTCCTGTGACTGAGTTGGGGCTGAGACCACCACGGCCAAACAGACCGTTGCCGGAAATGTGATGGTCGTGGGCGTTGAAGGCGACCTTGCCCTGTTCGTAGGCGGAAAAGTAAAGAGCATGGGCAGGACCGGCCCCGAGGAGGACAGCACGGATGCCTGAATTGATCACAAACGAACGGCAGGAGGGAAGCGTGAGGAGGGGAAAAGCAGGAGGCACGTCAGCAGGTATGGAGGGGCGGATCCTGGCTGCGTGGTGGTCGGTCGGATGGCAAGGGGCGTACCGTTGAAAAAGGAGCTTGGGCCCTCGTGGCGGAGCATGGATTGGGCACAATTGATCATGCCACTGTACTGGTTTGAAGTCTGCAGCCGGGTCTGAGGATGGAGGGGAACGGGGTTGAGCTTACCAAGCCGTGCAGTGCTAGCGTCTCGCTCCAAGCCGGGACCAAACGGACCTTGATCACGTCAAAGGGGAACATGACTGTGTGTTCGAGCATGCCGGCAGCGCCGCCCGCCAGCATATGAGTGCCGGCGGAGGCATGGTCTGGCAGTGACTCGTAGTCATGATCAGCCTCGTTTTGCTGCGCGTTGTCCATAGTGCCGCTCCACCGACCGACGGTCCCTCCTCCTTCACGCGGTAGCGGTTGCCGTCGTCTTGAACCAGTCCACGTGTGCACGCACAATGGTCCAATGGTCAGGGCCAAACCCCCAGAGCGGAGAGAACAAAGATCCAGAAGATGGAAGCAACAGGCTGCTGAGAGACCGCTCACAGCAAGCGAAGCGCGCTCAGAGCAGGAGGGTTCACCAAGCGAGAGGGCCGGGAGGGGGAACCAGCGAGCACCAGCGGTCAGAAACAAATGCAGCAGCAGCAGGAAGTTGATTCGCGTTTTGTTCAATCTCTGTGTGTGACTTGTCTTGATGCTCTCTCTCTGATTGGGTTACTCGCTTTGTCGTATTCTCTGGATATTGGTTTGTTAAAGCTATGTGGGTGTATCTCTCGATGGTACACTCTCTGCCAATGTCACGCTTTCGTTTTTCTATCTCTCTCTAGATGTTTGCTTCTGTCTCTGTCTCTGTCACTTCGTCTCTCTCCAACGCACAACTTGTGTTCGTGCAGGTGTCGGTCGAGTCTGCTCCTGCTGCTGCTGCTGCCTGCGGGGCTTGCTTCCATCGTTGATGCTACTACTTTGGTGCTTGAGGTGCTTAGGGGTGTGTGTGTGTGTGTGTGTGTGTGTGTGTGTGTGTGTGTGGGCGGGGGAAGGGTTGTTTTGCGTCCCGCCACCGCGTCGGGTTTGCAGCCTCCCCCCCCCTCTCTCTCTCTCTGTGATTTCGAGCATTGCACGCCAATTTCGCTGCAGAGTGGGGGTGGTGGAGCCGTAGGTGTGGTGTGGAGAGGCGGGAGCGCCACTCGGAGGGCTTGGGCGTCTTTGGTAGCGTGGTGCTTGCAGCAGAGGATGAGATGACGCCTGCTGCCCGCGGTATCAAGCAAGCATGGTGCTATCTATGACCGGGCGGGAGGCAACTGAACGGTCCCCACCGTGCCATAGGAAGGGAGCTGAAGCTAGCTTCTTGGTATGCCGCTGCAGCCATTCAAGGCCGCAAAGCCGTGACTTGAGGGTGGCGTTGGGTGTTCCTAGCACCATTTCCATTCTTCAAGGGAACCGTATCCACCTCCTGCCGATGCCGTTTCATCGGAGGGCGATGCTGAGCCCGGTTTGCGGCTGCCCTTTCGCCCATCGATGGGACAATGGCTGGGCAAGGAGTTGATGTAGTTCTTAAACAAGTATCTGCGGCATTAAAATCACATTTAGAAGAAAAAAAGTGAAGTTTATGAAGCTCGTATAAGTAATTAAACAAGAGAAGTTGTAGATGTGCTAAGTGTTAATGTAGCAAAATGTAGGGTTATTGATGTAGTAAATCAAGTTAACGCAGATGATATTCCTATGACGCAGTAGCCCGTTATTTATGAGCAATGACGCAGGACGTGTCAGGACACGTGTACCCCTGGCCTCATCTCACTGCCTTCGCTTTCTCGAAAACCAATGGTTATGCTCACTTCCTTCGTTGATTAAAAATTATCAAGTGTGATAATTGTCACAGTGTTTCTAACCGAGTTCACTCTCTCTTTTTTTTTTTTTTTTGTGTGAGTGGCGCGAAGGTGGCGGTCGCCTTGTGTGCCACTCGCTCCCCGCTCCCCCCCCCTCCCCAGCTGGTACTGGCAAGCAGCTTGGGGCAGCGTGAGCGGCTTGATCAAGGATATCAGAGTCCAACGAGAGGACATGATGTTGGTTTGTGATGCTCACAATGTTAAATCTCTTGGTTCTTTGCCTCTCATGCAGAGCACGTCTTTTCCATCATTCACCATGTCGAGCACGCCCGCCGAGTTTCTGAAGCACATCGTGGGCCAGCCCGTGTTGGTTCGCCTTCACACTGGCATCGACTACAAAGGTTGGTATTACCACTGCACAACATGCCAAGATGTGTTTGCTTCTACCCTTGGCTTTGTTCTGAAAAGTCCAGAGAAGTTGTCTCCCGACCCGTGTCGACTCACCGGGTCTGCTTTATCGCTTCTCGACCTTCCAGGCAAGCTGGCCTGCCTCGATGGCTTCATGAACATCGCGCTCGAAGAGACGGAAGAATACGTCAACGGCCAGGTTCATACCCTTGCTTCCTGCGTGCCCCCCCCCCCACATTTACGCTTGCGCGGGCAACCCCTTGTGCGTTGTGCCGGTGACCACAAGGCAAGGTCTGCTCACCTCCTTCTTGCCCTTGTCTTCCCTCCTTCTCTGCTTGTTTCAACTCTTTATCAGCTGCGGAATCGTTATGGTGATGCCTTTATTCGTGGCAACAACGGTGGGTTTTGCTCTGATGCCTGGTCTTTGTGCCCACTGTTGATGGCATGACTCATGGCATTTTTCATTTCAACCTTGCATTCGTGTAGTTCTGTACATCAGTGCCATCTGAGCACGGCCAACGCCGGGGGCGGCCCTCTACCCCCTTGTTTCGTAAATCCTTCTGTCCCAAACCTTCCTCGCTGATGGCGATGGTGCATGTACTTTCCCTGTCGATCGGACAGCGTGTTTATCCCGGTCTCATCTTCTCCCCTTGCACCTTCTCCCCGCATTGCGGCCGGAGAAGAGAAAGAAGAATAAAGCTACACGACTCTCAACAGAAAAAAAAATAATTCATAAAACGGATTTGCAGTCTCTGCCAGCATTTTACCGGGCGTGTTCCAACAGCATCTGTGCATCTTGATTGTCAACCACGTGCCAATGAAACAATGACCACGCCGCCCCGTCCGACACAGGCATACGGGGCCAACGCGGGCAACAGCAAGTGGCAACACAAACAACAAATCCCAGAAATCAAGAAAAAGCTTTAAACTACAGACAACGCAGACCAGACGTTGGCCCAACAGGTGTGCCGCCGATACATACTGGCTCATGACAGAGGTGTGCGACACAATGCACAAGGGCAACAACCAAAAACAACAGCAAGGGTGAAACAACAACAAGGTGACACCAAACCAGGCGCGTGGAGACCCCGAGGGCGTATGGCTCGGCCAAGCACGGGGTCAAGGCAAGGGATGGGACGCAAGCGACACTGTCGGAAGACATGCAAGACCAGATGATTGGCCGATCTCGGCCAAAGGCATAGGCCCGCCCGGCCGCTCAGCGGCGGCGAGACTGTGCAACCATGGGCTTGCACGTGGGACAAAACCTAGGGGCCAAACAATCAAGGGTTTGGTCAAGAGTTGAAGGAGCAAGATATCGACACTTGCGAGAGCCCTAATCTCCGTCCTTCTGGCCTTTTGGCTTGGAGCTCGGAATTTGAGAGACATACCATTTCTTGGTATCTGGGGGCCCCGTGAGGCCGACGCAGGTGTAGTGAAACCATTGCCCGGGGCAATCCGGGTTGTCACACCCAACCATTTCGCCGGTGCCCGTGCAACCTTCAATGCAGTACTTATCACCTTCCTCTTCCTCGGCGTCCTGCGCGCCGCGCTTTTTGGTGTCAGTCTGTTCCTCTTGGTAAATGACGGCGTCGATATCGTCGTTGTCAACCGAAAGGTTCTCCTGAGCCCGACGAGCTGCTTGACGACTTTTCCCGCGCTTTGAGTTATCACGGGACTTGCTCTGACGCGCACCACCACTGGTGGTGTCGGTGCCCGCCTCTTCTTCATCCTCGTCTTGAGTTTGCTGGGGCTCGGCGCGATGCGCGCGCTTGCGCCGCGATGAGGATGACGCAGTGGAAGCTAAGGACAGGAGCCATGCCGTGTAAGCAACAAGAGGCGACAACAACACAACGGCAGCAGCAGTGGCCAGAGTAGCACAAAGGCGCGGCTCGGATGGCGTCGGATCGTTACACCATCAACGACGGCAGCACCCAAGCGGTGAAGGGTGTGGCCAGACAAGGCACGTACGGCGCTTTGCATCCTTGTTGCTTTGAGGCGGGTTCTTGAGACCCTCCTTGGCCAGGTAGGCGCCGCTGTGGTAGTCCCGTTGCAGGCCATCGATGATGGCCATACGGTCAGTCACCAGCGTTTTGCAGTCCTCGGCCAGAGCCGCGCGCACCGTTTCCAGATGCTTCATGTTATGTAAGTGTTCCTGCGAGCCGGACCCAGTCAGGTTGTAAGGTTGACGCACGGTCAAACGACAAGCCCTAGGGTCAGGCTAGCAGACAAAGCCGGCCGACGCACCAGGCAGTTTGCGACATGTTTTGTGGCATTTTGAGGCTTGTCTTTGGCCAGCTTGGCGGCTTCAAGCGCCCGCTTTAAAAAGTCTGGACTCCCAATCAAATCGAGCGCACGGACAGCGTCGAGGCGAATGAGCACGCGCCCACCGGATCTCAAGCCGAGGGGGCGCAGCAGTGCGTACCGTCAATGTCATGTTCATATTGGTGGAGGTGGGTGAGAGCCCGCTGCAGGTCCAGCGCCGCGTCCTCGGCCAAATCCAAAAAGTTTTCGAGGTACTCCAACGACATCCTCAATGGTCGCCGCCGACTCAACCGTCCTTGGCCGCTCGAGGGAGCGGGTGTCTGATCAAAACCAGCACAGGGCCGTGGAACCAATGCAAAGCGCTAGCAAAGGCCCAAAGCCAAGCAAGGGAAAGGAAAGCAGCAGAGGCAGCAGAGGCAGCAGAGGCAGCAGAGGCAGTAGACGCGCACGCTTGCGCACGGGAGCGAGGCCACACACAGGCGCGCGGCACTTCCAACAAGAAAGTGTGTGTGTGTGTGTGGTGTTGAGAGGGCGGGTACAAGGTCTTAACCCGTTCACTGCTGTCGTATATCAAACACATAGAACAAAGCACACACTTTGATTTTATTCCATCATAATGTGAACATTGTTACACTACGCCTCTTTTGAGCTTGACGACGTCTCTCTCTCTCTCTCTCTCTCTCTCTTTTTTTTTTAAAAATTTCAAGTGTGTGCGCTCGGTTCTGTGGAGGGGAGGGGGTTTGAGATGGGCGGTGGCGGGTCGAGGGTTAGCCTCCTTTGGACCAAAAGGGCACGGGCTGGGATTGAAAGTGGATCATTGTGTGTGCAGTGTGTGTGTGTGTGTGTGTGTGTGTGTGTGTGTGTGTGTGTGTGGAGTGTGGGTGCGGATCACCGATGAACCATGATGGAAGAGGGTCCCGGTGGATCTGCAAGATGGCGCGTTTTAATGAAACAGCTTTGGCTCACCAGGAACTTGCTGTTGACCCAAATGCAAACAGGCCTTTTCGGTCCGACGATTCGCAAACAGCGTTGGCTGAAAGCCCTTGCGAGAGTTGATTGGACACAGGACTTGAGCTCTTCGCTCGACACGCACCGGCGACATGGTACGGGCGGCGCTGCCCATGCTGTTATTCGAAACGCAGATGTCTCAAAGCTGACCATCGGCTGGTTGGTTGTAGGGCCTGCTCTCGCTGTTCCGGGGGATGAAAGGCGAGAAGAAGGACTTGCGTATTCTTTTGCTAGGTCTCGACAACGCTGGTGCGTGAAAGGTGCACAAGGTTTCGCCACGCCGCATCCTACATTCCTCGTGTGAAAGCGACCTGAGCTCATGCGCTCGCCCACTGGCTTTCGTGGTGCTGCAGGCAAGACCACGATTTTGAAAAGCTTGGCAGATGAGGACATTACGCACATTACACCCACTCATGTCTGTGGTGCACCCTCTGCGCCCCATGTCACCAGCGGCGGTGAGCTTACCACCCTTTCCGGCGACGCTCACCTTTTGTGCGTGACTTTTGCTTAGGGCTTTAACATCAAGTCGGTGACCTCGTCAGGCTTCAAGCTCAACGTGTGGGACATTGGGGGCCAGCGCAAGATTCGCCCCTACTGGCGCAACTACTTTGATGACACTGACGTCTTGGTTCGTAACTGAAGAGGTTGAGACAAGACAGGAACGCTCTCTTTGATTCAGGGGTGCGGTGACGCGGTCGGGGTGTGTCATCATGCAAAGGCCTCTCACGCCCGCGACCATTTTGCTAGATCTATGTCATTGACTCGGCCGACCAAAAGCGGTTTGAGGAGACGGGCGAGGTCAGTGCTTGGCGTGCTGCTGCATCGTCGGGCTCCTCGTCAAAATTGGCCCTGCGGTCTGCCTTGACTCACGACATGAAACATCCCCGTGTGCGTGTGCGTGTGCGCGGGCGTGTGCATGTGCGTGTGTTTGCTCGGGTAGGAGCTGGCAGAGCTGCTGGAGGAGGCCAAGCTCAAAGGTGTGGCAGTCCTGATCTATGCAAACAAGCAAGATTTGCACACGGCGGCCAAGGCCTCGGACATTGCCACGGGTCTGAACCTGCATACTATCCGTGAGCGTGCATGGCAGATCCAGCCATGCTCGGCCGTCACCGGCGAAGGCGTCAAGGTTCGTTCGATAGGATAGGAGCAACTCCATTTGCCATCCATTCGTGTTTGGCTTTGTCCAGGCATACTCGGCTCTCCTCAGCACTGCCCCTTATAGGATGGCATGGAGTGGGTCATCAAGACAGTGAGCAAGAAGAAGAAGAAATAAACGGCCCCTAATGTCCGAGAGGGCTTGCTTTGGCTGCGCCTGGTTCGTCCATGTTAGTGGTGTCCTCTGTGCGTTTGCCGATGTTTCTGTGATCCGACTGGAATGTGACCGGGTGCGTCGGAAGGCTAAAGAACCAACAAAAATGAAAACAAACGAATCAAATCATCGCTTGTGTCGAGAGCTTCTCCAGTTGGATAGGTTGTGCTAAACAGACGAGGACGAGAATCACTCAGCTCAGGGTCATCCAAAAACGACAACCATGTTCCCAGGCCATGCGTCGCGCTCGCTGCTCCTGAGTGGCCATGTTCATATGAACATGTAAAGCGCATCTAGGCTCAAGCCGTATAGTGTGTATTTCGCACACTCGTTTGCTTGCAGAGCTTGGCAACGTTTTTTTTTTTGGCGTTTTTTTTTTCAATTCAAGTGTGTCACGCGTCTTGAGATGACGGCGGTGGTGTGGAGAATCGAGGGCAGCGTCCGCCTGAAAGGGCACGATCTGAGATTTCAAGGGGATGTGTGTGTGTGCGGGTTGAGTGTGCGATTGTGAATAACCAGAAAGTTTTGGATGGATCGCCTTGGTAGCTCACCGGACTTTTGTCGTTGACCCCGGATGCGCAGGGAGGCCTCCCGTGACCACGACGAGCTCGCGCGATCTGCCGAGATACAGGATTTGGGCGCCTTGCTTGACGCGCACCGTTGACATGGTGCGGGCCGTTGCTATCCGGTTGTTCAACGCCACCGTCACACTTGAAAGCTGGCCATTGACGAGTTGGGTTGTCTGCTGGTTGGGCGTAGGGGTTACTCTCGCGTTTACGAGAGATGTCGGAGAAGAGGGACCTGCAAATTCTTTTGCTTGGTCTCGACAACGCTGGTGTGTGAAGGCAGGACTATGCCTAGTCTTGCCACATATCCCATTCTTCGATTGACGGCCGCGACTTGTACTCATGTCAGCTTCGGTTCTGCCGCGATCGCCTACTGGCTTGCGTGGAGATGCAGGCAAGACCACGATTTTGACAAGCCTGGCAGATGAGGACATTACGCACGTTACACCCACTCAAGTCTGTGGTGCACCCTCTGCGCCCCATGTCACCAGCGGCGGTGAGCCTGCATTGTTTTTGACGACGCTCACGGTTTTTTTGCACGGCGCCGTACGTTGCTTAGGGCTTCAACGTCAAGTCGGTGATGTCGTCGGGCGTCATGCTCAACGTGTGGGACATTGGAGGCCAGCGTGGGATTCGCCCCTACTGGCGCAACTACTTTGATGGCACCGACGCTTTGGTTTGTTGGACCGATCGCTGGACTGTGAAACGACGGGGTGGGTCATCATGCATAAGCCTCTCATGTCCGCGGCCATTTTGCTAGGTCTATGTCATTGACTCGGCTGACCAAAAGCGGTTTGAAGAGACGGGCGAGGTCAGTGCTTGTCTTGTTGCTGCATCGTCGGACCCATCGTCCAAATTGACTCTTGACTCAAGACACGAAACATCCCTGTGTGCGTGTGTGTGTGATATTGCGCGTATAAGAGTAGGAACTGGCAGAGCTGCTGGCGGAGGCCAAGCTCAAAGGTGTAGCGGTCCTGGTTTATGCAAACAAGCAAGATTTGGAGACGGCAGCCATGGCCTCGGACATTGCCACGGGGCTGAATCTGCATACTATCCGTGGGCGCGCGTGGCAGATCCAGCCATGCTCAGCCGTCACCGGCGAAGGTGTTAGGGTTCGTTCGATAGGATGGGGGCAACTTCATTTGCCATTCATTCGTGTGCACAGGCGCGTTTGACTTTGTACAGGCATACTCGGCTCTCCTCAACACGGACGCTGCTCTGCCTCTTTTAGGATGGCATGGAATGGGTCATCAAGACAGTGAGCAAGAAAAAGAAGAAATAAACGGCCCCTAATGTCCAAGGGGCGCAGCCAAAGCTCCCTCGCTGCGCTGGGCATATTGAGCCTCAGTGTTTCTGTGATCCGACTGGTATGTGACCGAGTGCGTTGAAAGGCTAAGAAGACAATCAAACCAAATCCTTGCTTCATCTTCTCCTGGCACATCCGCATACAGGTCGAGAGCGCCTCGCTGCCAGTCAAACACGTCGTGCTTCAAAAGGACTGACAGGTCAATCTGTGTGTGTGTGTGTGTGTGTGTGTGTGTGTGTTGAGCAGCTCATATCAAGTATGACATCTTACACACTTTATATTCAAGTGTAACATCGGTTACATGTATATTTAAAATTTCGGCAAGGCGCGCTGTCGAAGAAACTGTACGTGCAAATGGCAGCCACCCAAGATGGCGACGACAGCCAAGGGCGCCACCAGCTAGCCTCAGTTTGCCATGACCTGCGTCGGGCCGATCGCTACAAGAAGGGGGTTGCTTTGACGTATCATCATGTTTTGGACGAACCCACGAAGCGCCTAAAACGAGTGTGCCTTCTTGTATGGGGATGTCATTGTCGTGCAACACCGACCGCAACACATGTCACGTCCACCGCAGCTGCTCCATGATGTGTCTGGGTGCTTGGTCTCGTTTGGTCTGATCGGGGGGAAAGAGCTCGTTCGGGCGCGCGTATGTGCTCCTGGGTGAGACCTTGAAGGCGCGCAGCTACGACAACAACACCAGCCAGCCCGCGCGCTGGCGACGAAACCTTGGCGGCCCACAGTCACAGCTGCAAGAAGTCAGCGTGCGCGCGAGAGAGAGAGAGAGTTTGAGAGAGAGAGAGGGTTTGAGAGTTTGAGAGAGAGAGAGTTTGAGAGAGAGAGAGTTTGAGAGAGAGCGAAAGCGAGAGAGAGGGTTTGAGAGAGAGAGAGAGTTTGTTAGAGAGAGTTTGAGAGAGAGAGAGTTTGTTAGAGAGAGTTTGAGAGAGTTTGAAACACAAAAAAATTAGACACGCTTTGTTTATTGCATAAAACGAGGATGACATTGCTCCCTCTAACTGATGCCCGTAGATGTGTCCTTGCCTCTCCATGTGCGTCTTGGTCAGCTTTCACCTCTCAGATCCCCTTACATTTCCTACTATTTCCACACTCTTGCTCCTGCGAGCCATCACCACCTCTGTCGCCCATCCTCTCCCAGCGTCCATCTCTGTAAATTCATGCTCCCCCAAGCCCTGTCTCTACCCCTATTGTTCCTCCTCCTGCCCTGCATTTTCTCTCTTTTCAGTGTCAGCTGTCATTCTCTCTCTCTCTCTCTCACTCACTGTGTGTGTGTCGGCGGCTTTGGGGGTCGCCTTTGAGGGGCTCGTACACACGGCCGTCCGTCCCGTCTCGCGGGCTAGCTTGACGCGCGGGAGCGGCGCTTGTTTTGCCATTCTACTGGTCTCCTGGCTGGGGTTGGATCGACGGAGTGATTAGGTTGGTTGCCACACACAGACACATGTGCCGCTGCCATGGTGGTTGGTGGGAAGGTGGGGGGGGGGGGGAGGTACTCGTGAGCGGGTCACTGCCACGAGCTGCCAGTGGCATGCTTGGTTGCCAGCAGGGCGCGCGCTCGTGTTGTGCATACCTCCCGCCTCCCTTTTGATGTACTGAGACCATGGTCTGCTGTACACGCCTGGGTTTTTGCTTTCACACTTGCCACATGTGCTGCCCTGTTGGAAGCACACACTGTGCCGAAAACGCCGCAGTGTGCTTATCATGCCAAATGGCGCTTCGCCTCGCGCCTCTCGCTGCCTTGCAAGGCTCAACTGCCTCTGCAAGCACTCACTGCCTCTGCGCCTGACGTTCTCCTTGCCCTCCGCCATCCGCCCTCCAGCTCGTAGGACTCCACAGTCATTCCCCGGGCTTCTGCCCCCCTCCCCCCACTTTCTGATAAACGCCAAACCTGGTGCTAGCCAACAGGATGGCATTACGGGCTGTTCATCGCGGCTTGCGCTGGCGATCATCGAGCCGCCATACCTGGCCGCTCGGCGTCAGCATTGACCGCGAGTCACACGAGAAGCACCATTGCTGTGCTGCCACCCAAACTCCGGCCCGCCAGCTGGCCAGTTGGTCCAGCGGCCGCGTGCCCACTGATCTCTGGCACCCTCAAGGTCTCAGCAGGTACCAGGCTGAGCTCGTGCCTGGCTATTACCGCCAGCTCCACACCGCTGCTGCCCGCTATCAAGCCTTGAGCAACGATGAGCGGCGAAAGCTCATTGTCGAAATTGACGCCCAAGAGTCCAAGGTCTGGCCTCTTGTTTCCCATCTTACAAAAGTAGAGGAGGAAGGCTGGTCCATCCCGTCATTTCTTGGCATGAGGTCAGCCTCCACGTTCGCGATTGACAGGCATGATTGCTGCTACATAGGTCGAGCAATCGCTCAAGCAACTCCTCACCCAGAAGCTCAAGGAGCAAAAGAATCCCAGCTATCAATTTGTTATCGACAAGCGCGTACGGCCCTGCCCCACAACATCCCGTGCATCCAGCTTCTCGCTGCCCACAGCCCTTCTGCCTTTTCACAAAAACTGAAAGAAGAAAGAAAGAAGACAACACCCAGAGCCAACCCAACATGCAATGGCGCCTGCCTGACAGTGACCCACGTTTGTAGGCTCATGATGCACTGCGTAAGCAACAAGAGGTTGCCCAAGCCCCTTGGTACCAGCGCTTGCATACCAAGCAGGTTAGTTAATCTCCCACGCGCTTCAAATTGACACGCTGGCCCTGACCACGACCCCGTGCGTTTGGGACCTAGTTTTGGATTGAGAGCTGGGGCAAGGCCAAGCACGAGTTTCAACATTACAAGGCCGGCTTTCAGGTTTGATGACTACCTCGCATCCTTGCATGTCCTCGTGTGCTTTTGCCATTTGGTCTTTCAGTTGCATTCTCATGTTGATTGGCGTCCTTGGTGCGGCCTTCCTTGGCGACACAGCTCCTCTGGGCCGACATGAAGATTGCTGGCCGTTTAATGGGCAAGGTTGTGCGCGGTCATCCGCTCACTCGCCGTGAACGGCGCCAGGTCTGTCCCGCATGCGGTTGCCTTTTGGCCTCCCTCTGTTTGGTTTTGCCTTGCTGCCCACGAAATATTCGAGGCTACTTTCTCATGACACACACTGCTCGTGCCGTGTATCGCACCAATGTTCTTTTTTTTTTTTTTTTTTTTTTGTCTCCATAGCTGGTCCGCACCATGTCAGACCTGTTCCGACTGCTCCCCTTTAGCGTTTTCATCATCGTGCCGGGCATGGAGTTTACCCTTCCCTTTTTTATCCGCATCTTCCCTGGCATGCTGCCTTCTCAATTTCAAGATGCCAAATCCAAGGTTCCTCGCGCTCAAAGTCTTTGCGGGCAATCCGGTCATGGCGGCTCCTTTGCATGCCGTCCGCTTACGCCGTTTGCTTGCCCCGGCTGGTCACCGTTCCCACAGGAGGATCGTCTCAAGGCTCAGCTCAAGGTTCGCCTGGACGTGGCCAAGTTTCTGCAAGAGGTGGGTCAAGGCGTTTTCCCTCTTCGGTTTCCTTTCCTTGCCCCCTTGTTGACTCTTTTGAATCTCAGGAATCATTTTCTTACCACCTGTCTCTGGCTTCCTCAGACTGCCGAGGACATGGCAGTCAAGCGCAAAAAGGCTGCTGGAGACGACGATCAACCTACCCTGCATCAGGAGTTTGGCCAATTTCTGGCCAAGGTTCATCCCATGCACCGCCGACCCGCCTGAGCCATATTCCTTTTTTTCCCCCCTCACACTGTCACTCATGTCATTCGTTTTTCTTGCTTGCTGTTTTCTATTTGACCCGTATTCCAATTTGTCGTTGACAGTACCGTGACAAGGGCTACGTCAGCACCCAAGAAATTCTGCGCTTTGCTCCCCTCTTTCGCGATGAGATGACACTGGATAGCATGGACCTGCCCCAACTTAAGGCCATGTGCAAGCTGCTCAGCCTCGAGCCGTATGTCATGCTGCCCGTCTCCTCGTGTGCCGGTCCGCTTGCTCTATATGGATTTAATCGCCTTTACTGAGCCGCTCCCACTTCTCATGCGTCTCGTTCGATTGGGTACAGTGTGGGCAACAGCACCATCTTGCGCTTTCGTCTGCGTTTGCGTCTTCAGCAGATCCGGGCCGACGATCAGGACATTGCACGGGAGGGCATTGAGAACTTGTCCATCCTCGAGCTGCAAGCCGCCTGCCGTGAACGTGGCATGCGTGCCATCGGCATTAGCGAGGCCTCGCTGCGAGATCGCCTTCAGGTCAGCAGCAAGTGCCACGCAATTCGGACGGCCCACTCTCTCCTCCTGCACCCATCTTTGCTCGATGCGAAGAGGTCGCTCACATACTTCACAACTTCTGTTACAGCAATGGCTTGATCTCCATATCAAGCACAACGTTCCTGTTACTTTGCTCCTCATGAGCCGTGTGCTCTACTTGCCCGAGAACGTGCCCGAATTTGAGCGCGTCCGTGCCGTTGTGGAAGGCCTGCCCCGTACGTATCTGGCTGGCTCGTGTGCTGTGGGGTTCTGCCACGTTATGTCTCCGCCTCGCCTCGCGCCCGGGCTTCAAGCCTGCAGCCACCAAAGTCTATTCTTGTCCCTGACTCGCTCTCTCTCTCTCTCTCTCTCTCTCTCTCTCTCTCTCTCTCTTTTTTTTTTTTTTTTTTTTTGGTGCGTTTTCCAACATTTGTGTTGTCCACACGTCTGCAGAGGCACTCTTGGAGCAAGTCAAGGTGGAGGTGCTCGAGGCCGAGGGCTTTGACGTTGATGCTAAGCTGCGCCTGCAAATCATTGCTCTCGAGGAAGCCAAGATTCAACTGGAAAATGATGAGGTTTGTTGTCTTGCTGCTTCCCCGATGTCCTTTGAGCCACACGCTTTGCTTACATACATACACCCAAAGGCCGCCTGCCCAGCACCTGCCTTTGGCTCTTCTCATGTGATCACCTCTTTTGTTGAATGCCGCCTAGCGCAAGCGCGAGGAGGAGCGCAAAAAGTCTGAGCAAGTTACGGATTCGACCGCCAAGGACAAGGACAAGGACAAGGAAAAGGGCCAGGAAAAGGAAAAGGAGGAGAAGTCTGCACAGGCACCCCAACAGGCTGCTTCTGGCTCCACCCCATCTACGGCAGAGCAGTCAAAGATGGCCAAGGCCTCTGCCCAAGATCGCGAACTGCGCGACGATGCGCCCGTCATGGACGCCTCCGCGCCTTCCGATGTGGATCTTTCGCAAGCTGTGCCTTCCACCTCATCGTCGGCGACAAGCACCCCTACCCCCGCGGCATCTGGCGAGACAGCCAAGCCTGCCAAGGGCGAAAAGCGCAAGGCCGAGCCACTGACTCTGGCCGACTGTGTGGACCTGGCCCTGGTTGTATCTCGCATGTCTGGCCACAAGGACGTTTCGACCGAGTTCCTGAAGCTCAAGGAAGAAGTTGAGGAGCATCGTGAGGTGAGCTTGGCTAACAATGCCGACTCCTTGATTGCCTCAGCTCTCTGTTGCTGTTGACCTTCTACATCAGCTCACCTTCAACATTTCGCTTGACATTATGTCTTTGCTTGCCTGTGATCATTTACTCCCAAGGACGTGGCCGATCTGCAAAGCCAATCCCAAGACGAGCTGGCCGTCCTACCCGTTTCCCAAACGCTGTCGGCCCGCGTTGAGCGAATGCTCAGCAATGTCGAGGCCTCAATGGAGAAGGTCCGCAATGGCCTCCATCTCAAGCCATGTTGGCGTCCCTTTCGCTTTGTTCCTCGTCTGGTTGCCCGCCTCACTCTACCCCCCGGCCGCCCCCACTTTTTCGTGCTTGCACACGTGCGTGTGCCCTGCCAGATTGACTCGGCCAATCTGGCTGAACTGGATTTGGATCGGGACGGCATCATTTCCCGCGAGGAGCTGCTGTATGCCATGCGCGTCAGTAAAGCTGCGTGGTGTTTTTTTTTTTCGCTTGACACAGTTTTCTTTTACGACGGTGGAGCAGTAGCCGAGCAGGAGCTCATTCATGAAATTTTTGTGCGCATGACAGAACATGAAAAATAGCCCCAGCGAAGAGAAGATGGCGTTGCTTGCCGACGCGTTGGATGCCGACCACGATGGCAAATTGCGCCTTGACGTTTTGCAAAAGGTGGGCGTTTACCCGAGCGTGACTATGCCTTGGTAAACATCGTTGACCTTGCTTCATGTTTGTGCATATGGCGTTGTTTTGATGTAGGTGCTCAACCTCATTGCCTATGAGGGTGTGGATATCCGTTCGGACCATCTGCGCACGCTTACTTCGCTCGTGGAGCGCGTCAACGCTGTATGTTGCTGACCAAAACCTCGCTTTGAGCTCGCCTTGACTTCTTTACACCCCCAGGGCCTGACCCTCTGATTTTTTCTGGCTGCAGGTTGAGGGCGCAGAGGCCTCAAAGAAAGCGTAACACCGCGCAAGGGCACACGCACGGTCGCGACGCCCTACCCCCCTAAAACGAAGATGAAGTTTTAACATCCGCATTAAAAAAAAAAAAAAAACAAAGACGAAGAGTACCTATATGTACCAATAGAATGGGTTAGAAAAAGCAATACCACAAACTCAAGCAAGGGGCCGGCTCTTGTTGCCAATTCATGTTTCGATGCCGCCTCGTTGCATTCCCCTCACCCAGTCAGTCGAGTCGCCAGTTACACGGGCAAACACTACCGAGCCGAGCTCACACCATCATTCAACACCAGGTGATGAAATTGTTAAGCAATTGGCCAAAAGTATATCAAAGAGTACACTTTGTCATCTCATGCCCCTGCATTTGCTTTTTCTTCCTTCTTCCTTCTTCTTCTTCTTCTTCGTCCTTCAGGTCAGTGGCAAATGGCAGGGGCAAACGATGGGGATGGCGGCCATGCTGGTACATGTGGGAGAAGGGGACGTGGTGACGACACAGTGCGCTGTTTTTGAGTGGTCAAGGGGAAGCGTTTGATGTTGACTGGGCCTTTTTCGCTGTTGTTTCATGACCAATGGCGGGGGGGTTTTTTTTTGGTTTTGGAGCGCAGCTTGTGACTTCAGTGTCCTTTCTTCAACAACCTTGAACAATGGCAGCAGCGGCAGCGGGTATTGGTACGTACGGTGCAGCATCTGAGCGTTGCGTGGAACCGTGCGTATTATGGTGGTGCTACGGCTACAGCTACCGCTTCAAGCTTGTTTCAAGCACGCGTCCCGGCTTCAGCTGACGATGGGCTGATTTGACAGTGTGCATCTACGGCGGCAAGGGCGCCCTCGGCAGCATTTGCGTGACCTACTTTAAGGAGCGCGGCTTTGTAGGTTGCTACGCCTGTTCACCTAGCTGCCTTTGCTCGAGGCCAGAAGCTTGGTTCATCATTGTCCTTCTCGTGTCTTTGATTTGACATAGAAAACGATCAGCGTGGATCTGGTGGCCAACGAGGAGGCCGACTCCAATGTCATCCTTAGCACGAAGCAAACCTTCCAGGAGCAGAATGACAAGGTTGGCTGTTGGCAAGGTCGTGCAAAGAGGGCACTTTGGCCTTGCGATCATGGTCCCAACTCAGTGCTGGCTGATTGCTGACAGGTGCTCAGCGATGTTGAGGCCCAGCTGAAGGGAGACAAGCTCCAGGTGCGATCTGGCCTCTGGCATCGAGTTTGGTTGAAGCGAGGCTGCGGCTTCAGAAGAAATGGGTGTGAATGTGTTTGGAAGCCTGCCCTGGCATGTTTTGGGTCTTATTCAGATGATATCTATTTAGGCAGTCATTTGCGTCGCTGGCGGCTGGGCCGGTGGCAATGCCGCGTCCGAGGGTGAGTTGACTGGAGTCGACGAACGCTGTTCTTCGGTTCTGATCCTAAAGTTGAACAGCGTCTTTACTGACCATGCCATTGTTCTACGTTAGACCTGATCCGCAACACGGACATGATGTTCAAGCAGAGCGTGTGGACCTCTGTCATCTGCTCGCAGCTCGCAACCCGCTCCCTGGCCCCGTACGTGTTACCTCTCGCCCGAACACAGAAGAGACTCATTCAACTAGCCGTCTGTGTTATCAATTGTCTATTCATCAATTGTCTATTCATGTACTCACACCGAGCTTTGGGCGACTTGATTCATTGTGCTGTGCAGCAATGGCCTCATCTGCTTGACGGGTGCCGTACCTGCCCTGGGCGCCACCCCTGGTACGTACCTGTTGCCTTCAAGCTTGATCCTTTTGGATCGAGGTAGCGAAGGGAGGCAAGGGGGCAGGGCAGTGGGCCAACATACTGATGGGCTCTGATGGTTTTATTCACGCCTGCTTTTTGCTGATTCCGCTACGCAGGCATGATTGGCTACGGCATGGCCAAGGCTGCCGTGCACCAGCTTGTCAAGTCGCTGGCTGCTTCTGGTTCGGGTCTCCCCGAGGGCGCCAGTGCCGTGGCTATCCTACCGTGCGTTTCGTTCTTTTGCTTTTCATGACATTCTTTCAACGGTCTCAGGCCAATAGCCTGTCTTTTCTTTGAAGTTGTGTTTCGTCTGGGTTGACTCATCTTGTCATCCCTGGTGTGTGTGTGTGTTAGTATCACGTTGGACACGCCCATGAACCGCAAGTTTATGAAGAATGCTGACACCAGCTCCTGGACGCCCCTGGAGGCGGTGGCCAAGTCAGTCGCGAACTCATGCACCCGCAGGGTCGTGTCCGTCTTGTCAGGAGTGGGCTCTCGATCCGCTCTGCTCACAAAGCGGCCGGCGTATGTGCAAACACAATTGTCTTTTGTCATGTACATAGGTTGATTCATGGTTGGATGACTGAGTCGAGTCCGGCATCAGGTAGCCTGGCCCAGATCATCACCCAGAACAACGAGACCTCAGTGGTGATGGAGTAGGTCCTATCATCCCCTGGGCCTGGCACCTGGCTTCTTGAGTGTTGCTTGGCAATAGACTTGCAGCATGGGCACTGTGCACGGCGCAACCTCTTGTGTTCTTGTGAATTGACATGCTCCCCTGTTTTCCAAGGGGATGGCGATGAAAGCTTTCTTCTTGACAATGATTTTATCAAGAGACAGAATCTAGATTTCTCGAGATGAAGAGAAAACAAAAAATCAAAGCAAAACAGGAGCACGCTTGATGTTTGCGCATTGAGTTTGACCAACTGCACGGCATGGGGGTTCGGCCAGTGGGCCTCGAAGCCAGAGTCGGATCGATTTATGTACCTGTATTACCCATGTCAGTGGATTCATGCAAGCATGCGATGCCACGAATTGTGTGTTCGTGTGCGAAGCCAAAGTGCGCAACAAAGCGCCTCCAATCCAGTCACTTCCAGTCGCTCTCTCGTGTGCTTGCCAGTCATTGAATCGGCTCTTACCTCATGTGTCCTTGCCCCCTGACATGCCAGTTCCGCTTGCCCATGCATGCACACACACACACACACACACACACACACACACACACACACACACACACACACACACACACACACACACACACACACACACACAGAGTGTCCCAAAAAGAAAAAAAGATTTCGTCAACAGTGGCGCTGTCTCTCTGTCTCTATGGGGATTACTGTGTCTCTCTGAATCTCTGTGTCAAGCTCCTTGACCTCACCCCATCTCTCGTTAAGTCACACCAACGCCATAGAAATGCCAGTATGGGCCAGTGGGGAAATGTGTCTCTCTGCTTTGCGGTCTTGTTCACAACCTCTCTCTGATTTTCAAGCTGTTGGTTTGATGTCAATTCTTCGCCTTCACACGTTTGGCGGCGACTCGAGTCGGAGCACGTCCCGACGAGGTCGGCAACTGGCAGACTTGGTAAGAGGGGAGGGGGGGCGCGGGAGGTGGAGCGGGAGGGGCGATACGTGTCATTTCTACGCGACACGACGTGTCACCCTCGCGCACAGCAACCTACCTCAACGTAAAGGAAGTCAGTGGTGACGCGAAGGCCTCCAGCCTCGTCAAGCCGATCACACACATAGAAATTGGGTGTTGGCAGCTCCAGCCTCACGAAGTTCAAGCCCACCTTGTGGCGCTGCTTGCCCCCAGGCATTGCATTGTTTCTCATCCTTGTTGGTGGTGGTAGTCACCATCCATCACCTGTCGTGTAGAGGTCCCTGGCATTTTCTGAGCTGCTCCCTTGTGTGCCGCTTCAGTTCCTTGTCTTTCTTGACCGCTGCCCCTGCCTCACCCGCGTCTGATCAGGTGGGCGCCGCTGTGCTGGATCGGAACCCAAACCTGCATATTCTTGCACTTGTCATTCGTGCTCTTGGCCCATCTCACGCCATATATTGCCTTTCGTCCCAGACCAGCGTTTGGTCACCAGGGCCTCCGTCGCGCTCAGCCATGGCGCCTTTTGTTAGCGCCATCAACTCGAACGAGGATGTACTCACCCTCACTCTTGGTGATGACGCGAGCATTCAACACCGCCTCTACCGCCTCTCCAAAGGTCGGGGCTGCCTGGCTGCTGCTGTCATTGGCCAAGTTTGAGGTACCCTGGCTGTCTCTGGTGCCCTCACGACCAGCTATTGTGTGGTCTGCCCCCTCGTGATCACTGCAGGCTCGCGCGTGCGCTTCATGCCCGCTGCCTGCCTTCGAGGCCGCTCCATCAAACTCGAAATCAACTACCCCTTCAACAAGAAAAACTTTGATCGCCTTGACTTTACCACGTTGCACTTTGGCGTGGACCCGTGAGTGCCCACCCGACTTTGAAGAGGGGTTGAAGCAGTTCCCGCCTATTGCTTGCCACCACCACCACCACCATTCGCTTACCTTTCCAATGCAACGTCTGCTCTTTTTAGGACCAGTCCCAATAGTGACCCCTATACTGACCTGTTCTTCGAGCTGGCAGGCACGTTTGACTTTCGCTACACGGTGGAGCCCTCCGACAACAGCATCCTTGGCATCTCCAAGCAGCGCAAGGCCGACGAGGGACCAAAGCAGCCTAACAAATTTCAGGTTGATGCAACCTCGCCACTCAAAGCCTACCCTTGCCGTCCTTTACAGCTACAACCCCTTAAGTTGGCACTCATTCAACCTTGCTGGGCTTGACGTCGGGCCTCTTGCAGGGCCATATCATTGTCGAGTCTGAGATCATGCTTGGCTCCCGCCGCTTGACCCTCGACAATCTCTCCATCATGACCATGATCCCACCGGCCATGGGCCCGAGTGAAAATTGGCTCAACCAATTTCAACTCGCATCTGATACCGAGTTCAGCGCCGTCCACCTGTGCCCCATTCAGGCAAGGAGCCCCCCCCCTTTCAAACGGAAAAAAAAAAAAAAAATTGTCCCGCTCCGAGCTGCGACTGTAAGCAGCTATCGCTATGATAGATTTGCAAGCTGACCAGTCACTTGCCCAACCGCAGGAGCAAGGTGGTTCCAATTCTTGTTATAGCCTCAAGAATCAGCTGCGCCTGAACCCCAAGCTCTTTGGCGAGGATCCCGACAAAGCCGGTGCGCCCTGGGTGGCGCATCGTTGTTCTCGCTTCCCATACCCAATTGATGCCGCACACATTCTAATTGCGCACCGCCCGTTCACGTCTAGACGCCAAGCTGGCCGAGATTGTGGCTCAGGCCAACAAGCCTCGCGACGAGGGAGGTTTGGGCTTGGTTCTCATCATGGACGTGGTGTACAACCACACCTCCCCTGACAGCGAGTGGCTCAATGACCATCCCGAAGCCGGCTTCAATTTGGTCAACAGCGCCTTTCTACGCGCCCCTTTCGTCCTGGATCGAGGTACTTGCTCCATCAATCATGCCGTGCCGTCGCCAACGTATGCCTTCCAAGAGACTTGCTTCTCACTTGCTTTCCTTTTTGCTTCTCTGCACAGCCATTGCGCTCATGTCCAAACAAATTGGCGACGGCACCTTGGACCTGCCTCGCCGAGTCCAGTCACAGGAAGATGTGACGCGCCTCATCGATCATCTCGAGTACCAGATCCTTCCCGTACGAACACGGCGCATAGGATGACTGCGGTTCCGTCTCACCCGGTGCAGTGTGCTCATCCCGCTGAACATCTTTCTCTCGCTCTCTCGCGCTCTCTCTCTCTCTCTCTCTCTCTCTCTCTCTCTCTCTCTCTCTCTCTCTCTTCCAACTCGACTCAACACAGCGACTTGACCTCAAGTCCTTTTATCTCGTTCAAGAAGACGATGCGGTAGCAGCCTTTCGCGAGTTTTTGATCTCAAATCCCAAGCCTGCCATCGTCGAAGGCAACGAACCGCTCTTTTGTCAAAGCCACCTTGCGCGAAACAGCATCGTTGACATGGACGTGGCCCTACATCGCAGCAGCTACCTGGTTCACCGCAATGCTCAATGGTCAGTTTTGTTATTGAAAAATTCAGCTCACGTTCTCAAGAGTGTCATGGAACTAGCGCAACGCCGTGACTAATGCGCCGTCCGCTCATCCACTCGATCTCTCTGCTGCTAATCTCAGGGCCTGTGCCTGGCTTCGCAATGAAATCAAAAACTACAATGGCGCGCTGGACCACGAGTATGGCCATGCCAACGCTCCCTCTGCTCAATGCTTGATGCCATCATGTAGTTCAAAGCCCAAAAGCACTCCTCGCCTCCTCATCCTAAACCTGTGACACTTGCAGACTGGATGCAGATCTGGGCTCTGCCATGGGAAGTCTGCGCGGTACCATGGCGTACGAGCGCCTTGATCCCACGGGCCCGTGCCTTGGTGACATAGACGAGCAGCATCCGCTGTTCAGTCCTTACTTCACCATCTTGGCGAAAGGCCGCAAACAGGACACCTACGATTACAGCCCGGTAAGCTTGTTATTTGTTTTTATTTTTTTTATTTTTTATTTTATTTTTATTTTTTTATTTTTTTATTTTTTTATTTTTTTATTTTTTTATTTTTTATTTTATTTTTTTTGTATTTTGTTGTGGTTGTGGTTGTTGTTGTTTTCTCAACGCGTACCGTGTGCCTGGACTGCACGGCATGGTGTCCTGCTGCTGGTCTGGTGCTCAATTTATTTTGGCTTTCTGTGCAGGAGCTGTTGGAAGCCTTCGATCTTGAGCATTGCCTGGTCAACAACGGTCAGACTTGCTTCGCTTTGCTTGACGCAGCACCTTCAGGCACCCTTGGCTCATGAAGGCATGGTCAAATGGCGGCTCATACCTCGCATTTTGCTCGCAATTGGCATTAGGCTGGCTGTTCGGCGGGGATCCATCCACCGACTTTGTGCATCCAACCTCGCGCGCGTACTTGCGCCATGACGTCGTCATTTGGGGCGACTGCGTCAAAATGCGCTACGGCTCGGGTCCTAAAGACAGTCCTTGGTTGTGGGAGCACATGGCCGAGTACACGCGCCGGTTTGTCTTCTATGGGGCATTCGTGGTCTAAGTTCTACCCGGCCACCTGTTTTTACTTGCCTCACAAAACTGCGTGGCCATGTCCAAACCGATCATCGCTTTCATCCTGTTGTAGAGTCTGCAAGAACTTTCATGGCGTGCGCATTGACAACTGTCACAGCACACCACGTCACGTGGGCCAGTATATGATGGACATTGGCCGCACCGTGCGGCCTGATCTGTTGGTGGTTGCTGAGCTTTTCACCAACAGCGCGGAAACTGATGCTGCGTTCACCAACCAACTAGGCATCAGCACCCTGATTGGAGAGGTACATTCTAAAATCGTGTCATTGGGGACTTGATTGGATACTCACACGCAATGCCCGGGTCCTCGGCTTGAGCCTTTAGTTGGGATCTGCTCTGTCTCACTCCACCTCGGCGTCTCGCACGTCTAGTCTATGACACCTGGCAATTCTCGTGATTACAGCACCCATTTGCACCGGTTGGCAGGCCAGCCTACCGGCTCCTTCACGGCCATGTCCCACCGCCCTCTTGAAGTGGCACAGCAGAGCCCACGCCACGTGTTTTACGACGCGTCACACGATACGGAATATCCAGGCCGCCGGGTGAGCTTGTAGTGCGGGCTCGCAAACAAATTTTGCATCCAAGTTCCATCTCATAACCAACTCACGTGCTCATGTGTCCGACGCCGTGGTCCTTGAAACAGTACACCTTGGAGCATTCCCTTCCCCTGATGGCTTTGAATGCTCTCATTTCCAACGGCACCGGCACCACTCGTGGCTTTGACGAGCTCTGGCCTGATAAGATGAATGTGGTGGCCGATCCACGCAAATACCGCCCATGGACTGGCAACAACAAGCCCAAGTCAGGTAACGTATTTATCAGATCCCTGTGTATCTGCCAGTTTCAATCCGACGCGCCAATCAAACACAGTGAGCCTCATGGACGGATGTTTTCGGGAATTGTAGACGATGAAGTGGGCATTTCCACAGGCCTGTATCGTTTTCGTCGGTGAGGTGGCGGCTCGGTCATTGCTGTCAGCTTGCTTGGTTTGGACGAGTGTCTCGCTGCAACACTTACATGAAGCATGCCTGTGGAATTTTCGTGTCAAAGGGTGCTGAACCAGCTTCATCACCGTCTGACAGACGAGCACTATGATCAAGCTTACGTCGACTTGAAGAGCAATGATATCATTACTGTGACTCGTCACTGTTTGAAGACGCTTCAAGAAGTCACCGTAGTGGCTCGCCTGGCCTTTTCGGGCGACAATTTGGGTGATGAAAGTGCCGAGCTTCACCTCGAAGCACCTGGTCGAGTCAAGCGTGTCATACTGGCAGCCCGCCCGATTGCAGCCGGTGTGTGCGTGCTTTTCCTTTGTGAAATCTTGTCGCCATTTGAGTGGCCAAGCGGATTGGGCGGGGCGCACTTGACACTCACGATCCGGTCTAATGTTGGTCCCAAACCCCATGTCCATTTACACTTGCACAGCCAAGCCCGCCGGCGATTTGCAATCATCCAAGTGGTCTTATGGACACTCGCTCGAGTATGAGGACTTTCTAAACGTTGAGCCCAAAGAATGCCCCAACTTGGATATCACATCCCACGAGACAGGCGATCGCCTACGCGTGTCAAAGTTCCGGCCGGGTGCTGTCCTTGTGTACACGGTGCGTCTTTTTTTTTTTTCAAGCCAACCATGTCGCTGCAAGATGGACTTGGCTCTTTCTACTGCCTCTGTACATCTCTGAGCTGTGCATTTCTTTCTTCATTTCACTTTGTTGCCGCTGCTCTGGCTGAACAGGTCGAGCCTCTGCCGGCCATGCTCAACGCTGTTACCACGATTGAGAACATCCTGAAGCAGCCCAATCATCCCGTGGAGATGACCGCTGTAGATCTCAATCACGCTCTCTTTCGCTGCAATCAAGAAGAGGAGACGGAGGAGGGAAAGTACGTGCCTGATCTTCTCTGGATGAGGCTTGAAAACCTATATAACCAAGCCCTGTTTTTCCTGTACACGTTTGCCTGACGTTTGGCGTCATCCATCTTTTTTATCAGGCAAGATGGAGTCTACTACATCCCAAACTATGGCCCGCTGAAGTTTGTTGGGCTGCTTGGCTTGATTCCTTTGCTGGACGAGATCGTGGCCAGCAACAACCTAGGCCATCCTCTTTGCGACAATCTGCGCGCAGGACCATGGCTTCTAAAGTTTCTTGCCCAGCACCTTGCCAAGTATGCCCTGTAGAAATATGCTAGAGCGAGGAGGATTGCTGCAATGCCGCCAAGCAGGGAATGCAAAAGGTCATGGCAAACACTGATTTACTAATGTCACACCTCGCCTGGTCTTTGCCATAGGCGCAACTCGTGCAAGCCGTTGGCCAGCATCCTTTGGGATGCGGCCAAGGTGTACATGGACCTGCCAATTGGCCGCAGACCCTGGGCCTTTTCACAGGTGGTCAGCTACGTATATAACATTGTGTACAACTATGCGACTGGGCGGTTGATGAGCGATCAGGCAGGCCAATGCCGATTTGTGGAGCTTTTGACTCTGTCTTCGGTTCAGCTCTATGGCCTCGATGCTCGGCGCACGCTGGACAAAGCCAGCCTTGAGCAGGATTCCGCTCAGCTCTCCATGGCCGCGGGGTTGCCACACTTTGCAGCCGGCTGGATGCGCAGCTGGGGCCGGTATGTTGCTTTGGACTAGGCTCAGCTAAACAAAGATCAGGGAACGCCACCAAAGGGCGCTCAGCCCGCAATGCACATGAATGAGCCTGAGACTGACTTTGTGCCTTGTAGTGACACCTTTATCGCGCTGCGCGGCTTGCTCATGGTCACTAAAAATTACGAGGGTGCCAAGCTCTTGATCCTACGCTATGCGGCCGGTATGCTTTCTGTTTTTTTGCTTCGCATCGTTCTGCGTTGCTGGCATGGAGAATACGCTAACGAGTGTTGCTTGGAACTTTGTGTAGTGGTCCGTCACGGTTTGATTCCCAACTTGTTTGACGGCGGCCGCAACCCGCGCTACAATTGCCGTGACGCTACCTGGTGGTGGTTGCAAGCCATCAAGGTTTGTGTCTCAGTCCGAATGCCTGCCCAGTGCCAATTCACCACCTCATGCAACGCTTTGTCAATACACCTTAGGACTATTGCACTCTCGTGCCATTTGGCGAAGATATTCTCTTTGAGGTTGTCGAACGGTGAGTCATTCCGACCGTCTCTTGTCAGAGGCAGGAAGACTGTCGTCCATCCAGCGCTTGTGAAAACTTGTGGTGCAGCACTGCCTCATACACCAAACCAACCAACACCTATCAGCCGCTTTCCTAGTGATGACCCCCGTGAGTTTGAAGAGTCTGGCACAGTATCCATGCCACTGTGTCTGATTATGCATGAGGTGCTGCAGAAGCATCTTCACGGTAAGAGTCCCGGATTGCCCTCTTGCTGTAATCATTGATGTACCGCGCCTCACCTTTCATCCCGCTGATATCTCCAGGCATCGAGTTTCGCGAATGGAATGCCGGCCCCGACATTGACCGTGACATGAGTCCCGAGGGTGAGATGCGTAGCTGTGATATTCGCATCGAGAACAAAGCGCTCTTTTGTGCAGCACTGATTGGATGATGACTGTGGCGCAGGTTTTGATATTGCGATTCACGTGGACCGCGAAACGGGCTTCATCCATGGCGGTTCACGTTGGAACTGTGGCACGTGGATGGACAAGATGGGCTCGTCGGAGCGCGCCGGAAACAAGGGCCATCCTGCCACACCTCGGTATGGCGCGTGGCGCTTTACGTGCTTTGGGTCGTCCCCACAAGTTGTGAAACATTGCCGGCTTGCTTACTGCTGGCGCCCGACGCTCAACATTTGACCTTTGTGCACGGGCATAGCGATGGCGCGGCTGTGGAGATCCAGGGCTTGGCCTATTCGGTTTTGTCTTGGCTAGCTGCCATGCCAAAGTGCCCTCTACAGCCGCTACACACAGAGAGTGTGGGTTCGGGCGAAAAGACGTGCGTTACGTGTGGGGCGTGCCTTGTTAGGTGGCTGAGAACGGTTCTGTTCGTCTCTTTTTTTTTTTTTTTTTTTTTTTTTTTTTTTTTTTTTCCCTGATGAAGCTATTGTGTGTACACATTGGTTCTGTACAGTTGGACCTTTGAGCATTGGGCAGATTTGCTCAAGGCCAACTTCAGCAAACATTTTTATGTGCCGCGCATGGATGCGGGCGATTACGACTCTTATGTCGTCAACGAGGAACTCGTCAATCGTCGAGGCATTTTCAAGGTGGGTAGATTGGTCCTGGCGTTGCACTTGCAAGCTTGCAATACCCTTTTCATCATTCCTGCTTTCTTCAAAAATACAGGATACGGTCGGATCTTCGGCCGAGTATACCGACTACCAGCTGCGGCCCAACTTTCCAGTCGCCTTGGCCGTGGCTCCTGGTGAGTGTGGTGGCAAGCTGTAGCCCTTCTCTTTGGGATGGCCGACCGGTAGGCGTCGAGCTCTTAAGGCATGAAGAATCTGACTGCGCTATTTTGGCTGCTGTATCATAGAGCTTGTCTCAGATGCACACGCACTTTCAGCACTACGTTTGGCCGAGGAGGTTCTGCTTGGGCCACTGGGCATGCGGACCCTTGATCCTTCGGTATGACTGCTCTCAGCTGCTGGCCTGATTGGCGGGTCCTTGTGACGGCTCAACTCACATTGCGCGATGCTCAAACAAAGGACTGGAAGTACCGACCCAACTACGACAACAGCAATGACACCGACGATTACCAGGTTGCCAAAGGGTTCAACTACCACCAGGGACCTGAATGGCTCTGGCCAATTGGCTACTTTTGCCGTGCCATCCTCAATTTTGCCGACAACAAGCAAGATAGTACGTTTTGCTTGTTGGACCACCTTCGAGTTGATGGAATCTGCTTTGCCTCGTCCTATTTTGCTCCACTCATCACGCGCTTGAAATCATCTCGGCAGCCATTCATCGCATCAACCAGTTTTTCGCCCGGCACGAAGAACATCTGGCTCATAGCCATTGGGTGGTACGTATGGAAAAACAAACGCAAGATATGTCGGTTGGACTTTTTGCCTGCAACGCCCGACTTTGCCGACTTGCTTCAGGATTCAATCGCCTTTGGCCGTCATGCGCGCCACCATTGTAGGGCTTGCCGGAGCTTTGCAATGAAAATGGAAGTTTTTGCGCCGATTCATGCCCAACACAGGTCTGCGCCCGCCCCCTTTCATCACCAATCGTCATCCCACCGGTACATCACCGGCGATAATCCTCATTCGATTGTCTGATGGTCCCATGATGCTCGTACGTCAGGCCTGGTCTGCAGCAGCCGTCTTGGACGTTTTGTATGACGCCAACATGCTTTCCAACCCGATTCAGCAAAAGTCACCACGCCGTAGCTCGAGCTTCCGCGCCTTCCGTCTCTCCTCGGTCTAGAGAAGCGACTGTGCTAAGGCTGGGTGAGCGTGACTCTTGCTCGATGTTCTGATGTGCACGTACTTGTACTGCCATCACGTGTGAAGCAATTTACGGCGTCCACGCCATAAAATTACTACTAACACATGCAAAGTGTATCAAGGTGAAAGCGTGATGCCGACTTGGTGGACTATGTTAAGACAAAATTTTCACTGCATCTGTTCAATTGCAATTGGCAATTGGTTTTGGGAGAGCAACAAACTCAGCTCTCTGATCGTGAGACAAGCGATTGGGATGAGACAAAACAGACACAAATTCACAAACCCACAGACAAATCATGCCAGAAAGGAAAAAGACAAGAAAAGGCGTAAACATCACAAGCAGCCCAGGTCTGCTGCTTGTAGCAAGTGCATTGTGGGATTTTCTACAACTGAAAAACCAAAGGGTGTGGATTGAAAAACAAAACACCGCAAAGTGGCTCAGCCACAAATGAAGCTCGAGAAGAACACGGCTCGACGCGCCTCGTATTGTCAGGAGATGTAGCGTGCAACATGAGAGCTACCACCGCGATTTGGATATGCCAAAATCAAGAAGTGGCATTTCTGCAATGGCCCCCGATTCATACGACTGAAGAGAGCGAGATCTTCCCCTTTTTGATGCGGTTGATGGTGGCTCGTCGGTTCAATGCCAGCTGCTGCGCGACCTCGGGTGTTACTGATGCACGGGGGCTTGGCCGATTTGAGTCAACTTCCGTAATGTTGTCAAGTGCCACACCGGGAACACGGTGCGCGGAGCCCCCCGAGTCATCAGTGCCTGCGCTATCCGTATGCCGCCCCAAGCCGCCAAGTGCCACCTGTTTGTGAATGGAGTGTTCCGGAAGTCCAGGGGCAGCGCCGTTGTTGTGTTGAATACGGCGATGCGCGTTGGATGGAGACGCGTTGTGTACGGCACGTCCACCGCTGCCAGGAGCTTGTGCGCCATCCTGCACGCCATTGGAGGTCTGTGCAGGCATGCCTGAGCTCCGGGTGGGTGTCGACAGGTGCGTGTGGGGGCTTGACCCACCCTGAGCATGATTATTGGAATGAGCGGGGCGAGGAGAGGGACTCAGCACAGTGCTCAGTGAGCTTTGCGAGCGCTGTGAAGGACTCTGCTCAGTGCGTTGGGATTCCAACGAGCGCTGTGAAGGGCCAGAGTTTAGGGTGTGTTGGGCCAACTGGACACAGACGGCATGGGCGCTGCTGTAATGAGAAGCAGCCTGCTCGTTCTTGGCCAAGGCGGAGCCCGTGCGTCGCACAAGGGGGCTAACTTGAGCCAAGATAACCGGCGAAAGGCGCGAGTAGACCTGAGGAATCGGAAGTTTGCTGTTTGTTGATGCGTCGTGGCCTTCTTGATGGGCATTGTTAGACTTGTCGAGCGCCCCCATGTCCACATCTTCCACGCTGATAGCGGCAACCGAGTCGCGATTCTTCAAAGGCAACATCACGTAGTTATGTAGCACGCGGCGAATAAAATTTTTCTTGCGCCCAGTGCTTACCCCGCTGCGAATGGAATCGTTATCACCATCGCTGCTCTGGAGAGCAGATTCGCGTCCCATGGAATCCGAAGCGACGCGTAGCGTTTCCACTGCCGGTGCGTGTACGAGCGCCGGAGAAGGGCATGGCATGAGCAGCGGGCAAGGTAGCCAGTCCTGTTCCGGAGTGCTGCAAATCTTGACCAAGTCAAAGAGTGTATCAGCACAGGGCTTGCCATCAAGGCAGAATCCCAAATCATCGACGAAGGTGATGAGCACGTGGGTGATGACGCACTCGTCATCAAGGAAAGAAAGCGCAAAATTGTCCTTGCCCGTGCTACTGGTTCGAACAAGAAACAGGCCCGGACGGGAGTGCTTTGACAGTTGAGCCTCAGCTTCGGCTCGGGAGATGTCACCAAAGAACCATGGCTGGTGATTCAACTCGTCGTCGTCATCTACCACTGGCAAGGCGTTGCTGGCAAAGCGAGGGCATTCCTCCGTCAAAAATGCCGAATCTGTGGGCGTCAATCGAAAAGGCAATTCTGTTGGGGTGGGGAACAACCGAGCCCAGCCCAACCCAAACCAAACGAGTGTTGAGTGAGAGGGAAAGAGAGCACATGACAAGACATAGCTGCATGGGGTTGTGTTGACCACGGTACGACGAGGCAATGTGGAACATTGTATTATGTCACCAGCTGAACGTACCGGTGGGGAAGATGCAGTAGTGCACAATGAGGTCGCGCAGGGTTAAAAATGCGCGGTCAGAGTCTTTGAAGCTAAACTTGCCATCCGTCAAGCGTTCGACCAGGTAATGTGTCACTTGATCATTGAACTTCACGGACAAGGCTACCACAAGGATAGTAAAAAAAGTGAGCCGACGATGAGCAGCAACCAATACACCTCAACACAGATGCCCCTTCATTAGCTGCACCCTTCTTTGCCCAATTCTTTGAAATGTCCACTCTGACTCAGCAGGAAGACGCGGTGGATGCTCGTAGGGTCAGACACATACCAAAGCAGCCCGGTTGTGAGGTGGAGGGCCGTAGGACGAAGGCTCCGTTGGGGACGGGGTGATCCAAGTTTGTGAGCTTGGCCATGGCTCGATCGCGGGCCTCACGAGTATGCTCCACCCAGCGCTGAAACGTTTTTTGGAGGTACATCACAAGTTCAAACGAATCATGACCTTCAGTCGTGAAGACATGGCACTCGCGCTGATCCTGCTCATTCTTCGACACAAGATAAAACATTTCTTCGTCCACCATGATGACAACGGCCTCTATTTGCTGCAAAGGCCGAGACATGACAATGGCATGCGTGGTGGGCACGACCATGTACACGCGATTTTCAACGATGTCGCACGTCACAAAAAGCTTTTGAGCGTTGAGGGCCATGGCTGATTGTTGCAGCTGTAGAACTCGGGCCCGCAGCTGCTGCGGATCAGCCATCAAGTCATCCTTGACTGCGAAGCCAGCGAGAAAACGCGCAGTCGCCTCGCGTTGCGGCATGCTTGTGGATGGGCTCAGCGTAGCATAACGGCCCGAGCTGCGCAGGCTATTTTGGCGAACTCGACGGCTGCTCTTGGGTTCGTTAATCTCGTCCAAGTTGACGACGTGCGATGTGTTCTTGCCAGACATAAAGTCAATCTGTCCCGAGTCGGCATCTTCGTCCCTGCTGCTGGGCTCTTCCAGTTTCAAACTAATATTCATGCACTCACTACGGGAGATGGACTTTTGGTGTTGCAAGAACCACCGCGCGATGGTCAGATTCTGCGGCGTAGCCAGAGGCAAGTGGGACACGGTGTAGGGGGTGCGCTGAAATTCGCGCAAGTGTTCCAGCAGCTTGCCAACCGCACGATGCTTGTAAAAATGAATCAGTTCCTGATCGTTCTCAGACGGAATGTCTGGCTCGGCAACGGAGAGCTTGATGCGGTCCGGGTTGCCTTGTTCGCAAAACAGAACGTCCTGGCAGAAGATGCCCACAAATGGCATGGTCGGGAGCTGGCAACGACGACTAGTGGCAAAGCCATAGGCTGGCTGCCGGACCGTGCCGGCAGAAAAGAAGCCCTTGAGCCGCGAACGGTACTTGGCGCGATTGTCCGAGGGGCTCAGCAGCTTCTCCATCGTATTAAAGTAGAAGCGCCACGTGTCACCCACCAGTTCCCAAGTACGCACAAGACGGCGCACAGCAGGGTGCGAGAGGGCAGAAATGACGGCAAAGACGCCGTGCAAGTTTTGATTCTCGTCGAAACGGTCAATCAGCTGGATGAGCTTCTCCAAGTTCTGTGCGCGCTCGCGCACATCTGGCTCGGTGAGAAGAATGGTGAGGACCCAGTTGTTGAATTGATTGAAGCGTTGCGTGATGCGGTTGACGAGCATTTCGTCGCGATTTTCACCCTTGCGCCAATTTTCCTGAAGCAGGTTGACCGCGTCAATGTGGCAAAAGTCTTCGTGGTCTAGCTTGGTCATGACGTCACAGATCAAGTCAACATTGATTTCCTGGTGGTAGCAGGGGCCGACGCTTCGTTCCGGTACAAGGAGCACGCGGGATAGGCGCAGCTCGTGGGGATGCAGGGTATCGGAGATGGCGAGGGCAAAGCCTGGGCAGCGAAAGCGATAAGAGTGGGCATCGATGGTCATCAGGTGGCCGCCCGAATATTGTTCAGCACCGAGGTGTCCCTGATAGTTGCGATTGGCCTGCTCAAGATCCTCGCGGCAAACCTGAACCTTGACATCTGCAAGAGTGCGCTCGGGTTCCAACTCGAACTGCATGTCCGTGCGATGACCCCCGGGTTTGGTAATCTCAATATAGAGCGGGATGGTGGCGCCTGGTTGCCAGTCCTCCACTTTGCGGCTGGGTGCAGGTGACAGGTTGAGCTTGAGGTGACTTTTCCAGGTGCAAGTGTCCGGCAAGCACTGAGCAAACTGGTACATGACCTTGACGAGGCCAGCGTCGCGATTGAAACCGTAATCAGTGGCGTGCGGCGGGTCGTGGTAGCCTTGAGACCAAACGCAAAGCAACTTGGTCACAAGATCACGATCTGTCGGGTGGTCTGCCACGTGTTGGTAGAGAAATTGGAAGACTTCCGTGGAAGAAATGAACATGCGAAAGCACATGAAGAAGTCACGAATATAGTTGGTGTCCCCGAGGCTTTGACCCTGCAAGAGTAGGGACAGCAGGCGTTGCTTGGAGCCACCGACGACGATGAACTCCAAATCATTTCGCGCATCCAAGAGCTTGACGATCAGATCACCGTGACGGACACGAAGCAGAGAGTCGTTGACGCCAGGGGTCGGCGTGGAGGTTGGAGTCGCGACGGCTGCTTTGGCTGTCGAATCAGCGCTTTTGTAGGTGGGGGCAGATGTGACAGCATCTTGAGGATTGACGCTTCGGCTACGCGAGCGATTGTCCTTGTTCTTGCGCGTTCGGTTGGGCCCGGGCATCGCTGTGGCGGTGGTGGCTGCGCCAGGATCTAGTTCAATGGGATCTGAACTAAAGCGCGCGCGTCGTCGACGCCCAAACCACTGATTGGAGCGTGGGGACCCAGATGATTGGTTTTGTGATGAGGAGCGAGAGCGGCCTGAGGAGATGGCATCGGCGTTTGGTGAAAGGTTATTGTGCGCTGTTCGCATGGCTGATAGGGCATCCTCAATGGCTAGTTCTAGCATGCCTGGATTGGCAGCACACGACAGCGCACGAAGCAGGTGGTCCGCCGTGTTCTCCGGATAGTGAACAGCGCGGCCGGGGCCGGTAGCTGCCACTGTCAGAGCCCTGTGGAGTGCAGAAAGAGTGAATCTGTACTGCGAGGAAGGAAAAAAAAAAAAAAAAAAAAAAAAAAAAAAAAAAAAAAAGTAGAAGCAGCATAAACCATAAACAAAGAGCGAAAAAGAGGGCGAGGGCTTGATACGCACGTAGGGCAGCCATAAATAAATTCAACATCACCCAGCAAGGCGGGAGCAGCGATATCGGCTAGAACCTGTCGTCGGCGACCTCGCACCTGGACAGATCCCTCAAGCAGAACTAGCCATTGGAGCAAGGGTGCGGTGAGTTGAACAAAGACGCGAAAAAAAGAGCATGTGGACATGGGCGCATGTGGTTGCGAAAAAAACTAAGGGCGAGAGGCGAAGCCCACATCATGACTCACCCCAAAAACCGTTGTGATTGGCCTGGGCCTGAAAGAGTATGTCACCAGCTTTCAGGGATGTGTGTCGCCCGAGTAATAGCACGCGGCCGAGGCGCTCGTCGACATCAAGGGCGATGCCCAACCGCTTGACTTGATGCATCAGCGTGGGCAAGTCGGCAGCTGGGGGTGTTGGGCAAGATGACGTCTATGGAAATGTGTGCGCACGTGTGTGCGTCGTGTGCGGGGGTGTGTGGAGATAATGAGGGCATGACGATGGGGCATGGTGAGATGATAACGCTTGCTTCAAGACTTGAAGCAACCGCCTCCAAGTCCGCCACGCGCTGGTGCATTTGAGTACAAGGAACAGGGCAAAGCGGCCCACCTCAAGGACACGCGAAGAAGATGAGCGTTGAGACGCATTTGAGTCTGAGCGAGCTCGGCTCTAAGATCGGTGATTGAAAAGATGACAACGGTCGATGAGCTGCAGAACCACAAGGAGGAAAAGTCTCCAAAGTCAGGAACTCTCGGCAACGCGGACAAGATGCAGATGACTATACCAAGGGCATGCGTTGACGCGTCGCATCGTCCGAAAGGGCAAAACATTTATCAACGTTGACCACCCCGTGCGGAGTGCGCTCATCGGCCTGTGTTTCGTGGAGGTTACCACAGATCACCTTGGTACTAATGGAGGCCTGTCGAGAGAGGAGGTAAAGCAGGTCTTGGTGCCCGTGTAAAAGGGCCTCATCGAGAGCTGTGTGCCCCCTGTGATTGCGAAGGTGCACGGGAAAATGGCCTGGCAGGATCAGCTGCATGCAAATGCCACGATGGCCGCGAATGGCGGCCATGTGCAGCAGCGAATTGCCCAGGGCATCGCGGATGGCTTGGGTTTCTGCTGGCTGCAGGGGAGGAGAAGGCAACCCAACGCGGGAGCGGGGCCTCGAAAGATGAGGGTGGCGGCGACCCTGACCAAAGGCAAAATCAAATGCGTGGCAGCGCATCGCGGGACGATGGGCGAAGGAAGGGTTGGGCTCACCAAATAGCCGTTGGCCCCGGCGGCAAGTTGCACGATGTCACCGGATATGCAGGCCTGTACCCGGTACCAAGACAGCCGAGCAGGGCAGGGACAGCGGTGTGAGGGGTGCTGCACAGCCTCCTAGATGTTGGGTTGGCAGCGGCCTTACCTCGACCAAGGCCTGCGAAGCATCTGTTGATGGCTGGTTTGCCCAAAAGGCCATGGAGACCATGGTGGGTGAGTCGAAGTGGGAGATGTGAGCTCCAGGCTGAGAGCCAGGCGGTAGCGAGGGGTCGATGTACAAGAAAGGTTGAACTTACATCCATGGCGATATGACACGTTAAAAGCTGAGCACTGCGGCGGCCATGGCGATGCCGTCGGGGACTTGATCGGTCAGCCACACAGGGAGGCGAACAAGGGTCCCCGCTGGCCAGGAGTGAAGGTGTGAGCATGGCAAAAGGAGAGCAAAAATGTGAGGCGGATGCGGGATTCAAGCCGAGGGCGGTGGTGGCGGCGGCGTGGTGGAGGCAGAGAATGTTCAGCACGCCCAGGTCAAGGTTGGATGGATGCAGAAGGAAGGGGGAAAGGATGGCGAGGTGGCATTTGCAAGGAAAGCGAGTGAGAACAGGACATACGTGCGGGTGCGTCAACGGGAACGAGGGGATGTTGCAGCCGAAACGGCGCAAGCAGTGGCTGAGGGACGACGTCGAGTCTTGTGCTCTTTGCCCCAGGAGGAATAGCAGGACGAAAAAGTGTTGACCGCTTGGGATCCACAGAGGTCAGGCAAGAGACGCACGGAGCACCCAACAGCTGCAGCTTTCCTGATGGGGCAGTGAGAAAGCGCGGTGGTCGAGGCAAGGAGATGGCAAGGATGAGTGCTGGTGAGCTCTGGGGCGCAGTTGGTGTCAAGACCCGGAGAGAAGCGAGCGCGGTTGCTGTGGGAGCCAAAGGAGAGGGAAGGGGTTTGAGAACCAAGAAGCACGGAAACGGGACGCTGATCAATCAATGAAAAGGTGAAGGGTGCTGTGGGGCACGGGCAAGGGCAGGTCGTGGAGCGCGGTTGTTAACCTCGAGGCGACGAGACGGCAGGGGAGAAAAGGGAAAATTGGGAGGGGGTCGTGTGGCAGGTTGGGGTGTTTGGGT
>NW_001865056.1:148138-152259 GCF_000002865.3 Monosiga brevicollis MX1
AGTGAGAGAGAGAGAGAGAGAGAGAGAGAGAGAGAGAGAGAGAGAGAGACAGAGACAGAGACAGAGACAGAGACAGAGACAGAGACAGAGACAGAGACAGAGACAGAGAGACAGAGACAGAGACAGAGAGACAGAGACAGAGACAGAGAGACAGAGACAGAGACAGAGACAGAGACAGAGAGAGAGACAGAGACAGAGACAGAGACAGAGACAGAGACAGAGACAGAGACAGAGACAGAGACAGAGACAGAGACAGAGACAGAGACAGAGACAGAGACAGAGACAGAGACAGAGACAGAGACAGAGACAGAGACAGAGACAGAGACAGAGACAGAGCAGAGATTTCGAGACAGAGAGAAAGATTTAGAGAGATTTAGAGAGAGAGAGTTGTTGCTAACAAGAACCTCATGCGTGCACACACACAAGCACAAGCACAGGGTGACAGGGCAGGGTGACAGGATGGCTTATTGGCCTGCTGTACCCATTGGGCCCGTGCAGTTTAGGGTAGGGACGTGGTTAGGGAGGGCAGTGGGACAAAGGGTTCAACTGGGAGGGGGATCGACGCGACAGCTTAGGAGAACAACATGATTTTTATAGGGAGGAGAAAACCAGCGCATAGCCTGACGGCGACGGATCGACCATGCACATGTCTATCGGCGCTTGTGCACAACGCGTTTGAAGTCCCCGCCATAGTCCATGGGCACGCAGATAGGATATGACTCGAGCCCAAAAAGAAGTCGAAACCCCTGCCGGACCCAGGGGCTGGTCGTTGGGAGAAACCCTCGCCTACAAATCAAGCCGTTGGCTCATGTCATGTCGATCATCTGTGCTTGACCTGATATCGCAAGTTGGCATGCACCCCTCACTCAGAGCTAAGAACACAGCATCCAAAGTTGAGCCGGCGAACGACCCCTGCCTACAATGGGCTTCAGCGGAAAGCAGTGTTGGATGACTGGCCAATTAGGGTTAGGCCTAACCCCAAAGCAATTAGGCTTTCGAACCATTGCTTGGCGTTATCACTCCGAGGCCTAGCCCCCACCCCGACTGGAAAAGCAACTCGACTCGACGACAAGCTGTCCGCGTCCTCAGAGGTCATTCGCCCCATATTCCCTCTTGGGCATGAATGGCAGCAGTGCCAACCCCTAACCCCCAACCAATTTGAAAATCAAGGGTAAGGTGCATACTCGAATGAGATCACAGCCAAATGACCCCCACAAGGCATCCAGAGCCGAGCGCCTTGTCCAGTGTGCTTGTCTCCGCTCAACACCACACCACCGCCACCGCCACCACGGCCATCATCGGCCATCTTTGCGCTGCCGCCATAGCGAGCCAGGCCCCTCAAGCGGTCGTGCTATTGGCTGTTGGCTTGCTTTCATCTGACTGCGTAGTACAGTGTTACAGCGCGGCACTTTCCCTTGGTAGCAGTCTTTGGGAATCACGCCCGCTTGCCGACGGGTCCACACACACCCGTTTACAACAGTCGTTGTAAACGAAATGAATATGAAACAGGTGTTCCAAACAGGCCGACCAGTGGGACCAGGTTTAAACCCGGTTCAGATGTCTTTTCTTTTGTGTGGGACGCGACCGTTTGTGCCGACTGACCCTCTTCCCCTCCTCCGACACGGTTCAAAATGGCAGCGGCAAACGAAGACGTCCTCGACATCGAGGCATCAGCTGAGGATCGCTTTGAGGAAACGTAAGTTGGCCTCGTTGAAATGGTTGCTTGCTTGAGCAGGTGGTGTGGACTGTTCGAGCCCCTGCGTTCTTCCATCGTGACTCGAGCAAGCGCCGAAGCGTTCGTCGGGTACAGCATGTGCATGTCAGCACAGGCCGTGCTCTCCTGCTCACCCGCCTGCTTGTTGATGGCGCTCAGCATGGACGATGCTGAGGATACTGCCAACAACACCAATCCCAACGCCAAGCGCAAAGGCCGCGGCTTCAAATGTACGTGGATGCACCAAGTCCCACTGCGCAAACCTCTCCGGTCGAGCCAGGCTTCTCAGGCAAGGCCATCACTCGCTCATGACCTTTTCCTAACCCTGGATCCCCGGCTCTCTCCGCCTGCCTCGACCTTCAAACTATGACAGCGCAATCAAACAGCCACTACACCTTGTCAGCAACCGGCGATGCTTCGCCGGATGCTCCCCAGCGCTGTGCGTGCTCGTGTGACTGAGCTGGCTTCCTGCTCCTGCGCTCCGACCTCAATCTGCCTGGCGTGGCGCCCCCTCCCTTTCTTCCTCATCTCACTCGTGTCTCGTGTCTCGGCGGTTGGTGCCACCCCTCTCTTTTTTCGTTGTCTGCTCCGTAGCGGTTGAGGGCTGGATCGTCATTGCCCGCAACATCCATGAGGAAGCCGCGGAGGAAGATGTCCTGGTACGCACCTCAGCCACCAGAGCAGCTTGTTCCTGGATGGCTTCACACTCACGCACGCTGAGACGCATCATTGTCTGAATCCGGTTGCTTTTTTCATAGGATAAATTTTCAGAGTACGGTGATGTACGCAACCTGCACTTGAATCTGGATCGCCGCACTGGTTACGTCAAGGTAGGCTCGGAACAAGCCCCTTTCGGTCCCCGCCAGGCACCTTTCTTCTACGTGAAGACCGAATATGTCGTGTGAGTACCTGACCTCGCCTTGCCTTCGACTCAGGGCTACGCTCTGATCGAGTACGATTCCAAGGAGGAGGCGCTGGCCGCCGTTGAAAAGGGCTCAGGCGAGGATCTCCTCGGCCAGACCCTCTCTGTGGACTGGGCCTTTGTGCACGGCAAGAAGAGCATTCACAAGAGGTAGGATCACCCCAATGTCCTGTCCTCATTTATCTGACCTCGCTAGCATTTCCATGGAGCCTGCTCTCGTGGCTTCATGCTAGCACCAAAGAAGTTCGACTCTGCCTGGCTTATCTCACCAACTGTTGGCTAACCCTTTCCTCCTCTCCTCCCTTCTCGTTCTTCGTCACCTCGTAGGTTACAACGTGATTAAGCTCAGACCCATGCACATGACGCTCAAAGATGTCCTCTATGGTTTGCAGGATCTTGGGTTGGTGAACCAGAGCAAAAAAAAAGATGAATGTTTATGGTGTGTGCGAAATTAAAAATGAGACGTTCTTTGCTTTTCTTTTTTTTCTTGCCTCGCTGGGCAGCTGTGCTCTGGCCAATATCGTAGCCATGTAGCCCGGGGTGACTAGTGCTTCCATACTAGTACGATACTCGCATGTGGCCACCCCTTGGACATCCCCTCGAAGCCAGGATGAAACGTGAAGATGTGTACACATCACATCAACGACATGTCACATGAGGAAGACAGGCTTTGAGAAGCCAACATGCTGGTTGTGTAATCAAAGAAACAAACCAAGACGACAAGCAACAAGCAAGGCCGCCATTCTGCAACATGAATCACATATCAATAAATAAATAAAAAAAACTCAAAATAAAAATATTTTCAAATTTTTGGGCAATTCTTGGCGTCGGGAAATCCTGTTCCTACTACCGGTGTAACCGTTCAAACAGCCTGGGCTGAAACCGATTATCCGATTGCGATTACATTTATGAACGGGTTATAGCACAGAATAAAAACAAAGACAAGCACCCCAGCTCTCCTTAGAATATACAATGTACCAACAAAGGTCGCATGAGGACGCTAATCTGCTTTTTTTTCGCTCCCTCGCCGCTGCTCATCTCTGCGATCGCGGGGGCGTGCCTTACCAGCTATCAAATTTATGGCAGTGGTCGAATTTCTGAATTGTCCAATTGTTCAACATTCTGTTGTCGGCACGCATGTGTTACCACACGCACACCTGACGGTGGTATGCTCGCCGAAACACAAGGGATACACGAAAAAGGAAAAAACAAACAAACAAGCAATGTCATCTTAGTGGTGGGTGACGGAGAAGGTGCGGAAGGCCGCATCTTGGCCACCGCTGAGCAGTGTCGTGTTGTCGAGCCATGCGACCTGGGTCACGTCGTGCATGGGGTGGGCACCCTTGATGGTGATGCGCTTCATCCAGTCGGCCATGCTCCACACGATGATGTTTGTGTCCAGGCTACCCCTGCATACGTTCCGCCACAGGCCAGCAAATTGTCAGCAAGGGGAAGGAAACACGGGGGGGGGGGGGGGGGGGGGGG